>NC_089752.1:37973076-37990576 GCF_040412425.1 Macrobrachium rosenbergii | reverse complement strand
ACCCCTTTCCCACCCCTCCTCAATCTACCTTCCTATTGGGGCTGAACTTGGACTTAAAAGGCATTGGGAATGTTAGTATCCATCTCACCGACCCCGAAAACTATCGATTAGACACTAATATCTGTCTTTTCTATTATTTTTACATGTCACTCCCTTCCCACACCCCACCCCCCTTTTGGTGCCAATGATGTCTTAGCCCCCACAGTATTCTTCTCCACATAGTAAGTCAAATGTATACCAAGTTTTGGTTGAAAATGCTCGATGCGCTTCAGAGTTACTCTGGCACACACATAAACACATTCATTTTTATATATACAGTATAGATACAGAATATATTGCGCCTGGTTTTTTTCATTTCCGCTTGTTTCTTCTTTTTTTTTTTTAGTTAGAAACACCTAATTCTGATGTGTTTTCAAGTCAGAATTATCACGGAAAAATCCCCGATTCTCCTCGAAATCACCCTCTTTACCTCTTCTATCAACGCTATCAGCCAACACTCGAATCAAAGCTGCTGCTAATTCTATGACGTGTCAAATCCCTCGCCCTTAAAGCATTTCGGCGCAAATTAGCGGCAACTGATATACAGTACAAAGCGATAGTTCACTTATTTCATAAAACAAAGCACGGCTCTTTTAATTAATGGATGACTATACTTCCATTAAAATGCTGTTATCGACTCTCTTTGCCATCTTCACTTTCAAAGAAATGAAGCTCTCTCTCTCTCTCTCTCTCTCTCATACACGGAGACGATCAAAAGAGGTCACTAGAGCATGAAGCGAGGCCCTTCCTATCCGACAACAGATTAGACTATTAAGCTGGCGTTACAACATCAAAGACCATCTACGCCAGGTCTGTTCTCTCCTAAACGCAACAAAATTGTTACATTCTTTTCACCAACTTTTAAATACGCCTTGCTGATTACATGCATTCCAGCAGTTTTTTCGAGGTATCTATTCCCATATTTTCTTTAGCACATACAAACTAGCAGACGCAAATGCTTTTGTTACAATAACAACAGCTTGGTAACAAAATTAACGAGAAATACGGAGTGAGATATAGTTTCATATAATGTAAATCGAGGCTATGGCTATGGCTGCCCAATCGGATGCAGTTCTTTGTAAACAAAAAAAAAATAGTGTTAACCGATGGGCTTTGAAGATTTTATGACCTCAAAATGCACTTCTCCCTCTTAATTAATACTGCATATGCATTTACACACACATACACACACACACACACACATATATATATATATATATATATATATATATATATATATATATATATATATATATATATATATATCTTCGTCTTCTTCTTTTTCTTTTAACGTGCTTTTATTCCCATTTTTGTATGGGGTAAGCACGATGCCTTCTTTTGAAGGACTTTTTGATTTGGCTTTGGGGTAGACCTGTGGTCTCGATCGGCTGCCCTGCCTGACATCGCTTAGACCCCGGTACGTATGTTTCATGTATCATACCAGACCCAACGCCCTTTCTTCCCAGCAGCGAGAAGTTATTGCGCGGGTATGGCGAGAGTTCGAGACGTGTGAGATGTTTGTTATGTTTTTAGAAGGTGTTGTAGTGGCTTTGTTTTGTGTGTGTATTTAGTCTGTAACATCCATTTGCTTTTTAAGCAAACCTATCCGTTGATTACATATATAATCCCGGGATGTCTACACGGATAGCAAAGTGTCTGCCTCTCTGATCAGCCGGCTTGCGGGATTGAACCCGCGCCACAGACCTCTACGAAGTCCGAAGCTGCTGCTGTAACCGACTGAGCCATCGAGGCTCTATATATATATATATATATATATATATATATATATATATATATATATATATATATATATATATATATATATATATATATATATATATATATATATATATATATATATATATATAATATATATATATATATATATATATATATATATATAATATATATATATAAATATATATATAAAATATATATATATATATATATATATATATATATATATATATATATATATATATATACTGTAATGATCTCACAGGTTTTCATATTATTTACACCATCACAAAATTAATCTCCGTATAAAGCATATCTTAAATCAGAACTTGAGCACTCAACAGAGTTCTCTCTCTCTCTCTCTCTAAATTGCTGTCTGCAAAAGAATAACTAAGTCTTATTTTTACCGGCAACGTTATTTTTTACCAAAAAAGATAAAAACTTAATTTTTCATTACAACAAATATTCTTTATAAAAATACCACTATCTTCTTTTAAAAAAAAAAACACGTCCCGCCTTTCTCTCTTTCCGTTGTAAGAGGAAGGATGGAGAGAGAGAGGGGAGAGAGAGAGAGAGAGAGAGAGAGAGAGAGAGAGAGAGAGAGAGAGAGAGAGAGAGAGAGAGAGAGGGAAAGTGTTTCAGAGAGAGAATAAGATAATTCCTATTCTCGACCCTATTGTCATCATCTACATCACACAGCCCATCTAAGCATCGCGTTTTTAAGGAATAAATAAGCATATACGATAAAATAATTTTGAAAGTGCCTTGACTACATCCTATAAGTGCTCTTTCCCTCTTTCCAGACACGTTAAAAAAAGTATACTTTAGTTTAACCGAAGGATTAGATTTATTTTACGTGGCTAAGAACCAATTGGTTACCTAGCAACGGGACCTATAGCTTATTGTGGAATCCGAACCACATTATAACGAGAATTGAATTTCTATCACCAGAAATAAATTCCTCTAATTCTTCATTGGCCGGTTGGAGAACCGAACGCGGGACCAGCAGAGTGCTAGCTGAGAACGATACCCAACCTTCCAATGAGGAACCTTTTCCAGACACGTAAGGATGAGTTATAGGCTACTTATTAATAGGATCTTCGTTTATAACAGATATAATGAACGGCATTTTAACTGAGGTTCCTTTCCTTTGTCCAGGTGATTATCGGCTGGAAATTGAATTATAATATTATACTGGGAATGGAATTATATACAGTTTTCATTAAGCATAACAGACTATGCAGCTTCCCTCCTCGCCTTTTACTGGACAAAAAAGTGTAAGAAATGAAAACTTGTTCCATTCAAACATTTGTGAAACTGCTGGGAAATAAAATATCCGGTGAAAATACGCAGCTGAAAAAATAAAAGAAAAATACCAAAGTATTGTTCTCAAATGTTTCACAGATATCAAAATTCCATAAATACAAAAAAGATAAACGAAGAAGCCAGTATTTTGTTAACTTGTAAAATGAACACGGGTAGCCGTCTCACTATATGATTAGCTGAGGCAAATTAATTAAACCTAACGAATATAATCAGCAAGCAAAATTTTTGTTGCCCTAATGACCTTCTTCATCAAAATGTGTGCAATGAAACTGTCCTGCATGATAATTCCTGTCAATATCCAATTTACATTTATTTAAGGCGTTTTGCTCATAATTTCATAATATTATAATGGGAAAACAACTTTTGCTATACTCAAAGTCAACAGCGATGAGTGAATGTAAACAAAGTGCGTTTAATGTATACATTAATAAACAGAGAGAGAGAGAGAGAGAGAGAGAGAGAGAGAGAGAGAGAGAGAGAGAGATTAGGGTATAATAATTAATTTTAAAGATCATGAGAAAGAAAGTCCTGGAATATGAAGACGACATGCCAAAAATACTGTACAGCAGTACTAGGATTGCCCACTTCAGGTCCCTGAGCTTTCGCGAGATGGACAATAAAGGAAAGGGCATCATAGCTCGTAGCTCTTAGCATCTCGGATGCTAGTTCGACGTTCAAACGACTTGACGGCCGTTATTATTCTCTCATTTAGCTGCAGCAGGCTATATTGAAATTAACATATACCATGTAAAAGTGACTTACGTTTCATTATCCACTATTAGGTTTTGCAGTGGTTTTAAAGGAGCAAGATCTTCATTGGAGGGGTGGGTAGAGCTCTCGGCTAGCACGCTGTTGGCCCAGCGTTCGACTCTCCGACCGGCCAATGAAGAATTAGAGGAATTTATTTCTGGTGATAGAAATTCATTTCTCGTCATAATGTGGTTCGGATTCCACAATAAGCTGTAGGTCCCGTTGCTAGGTAACCAGTTGGTTCTTAGCCACGTAAAATGAATCTAATCCTTCGGGCCAGCCCTAGGAGACCTGTTAATCAGCTCAGTGGTCTGGTTAAACTAAGATATACTTAACTTTTTTTAGCGGAGCAGTCTTATTTCGATCGTTCCCTTGTTTTACCAGTCCTCCTGTGTTTGTTTATGGTGTGGTGAGTTGACGTCTGTCGCACTGTTTAAAGCAGAGTCAGTCGGGTTTAGCTTGGCAGCGAGTCAGATTGGGAATTGCAGCGAGTCAGGTTCTCGGCACTCGGCAGTTATAGCATCATGGAGACCATTTGTACAGCAGGTATTTGTTACCTGTTTGCTTCAGCAGCTGAAGGATGGTTGGAATGGCTAAACCATATTCATCGGTGGAGCAGATTGGTTCCAGTTCGACAACAGATGTGTTGTCTCTACGTTTCTCCCATGATTCATGTGTTTTGGCCGAGTTCCAGTTAACAGTAGATGGCTGTTGTTTTGATGTCTTCACGGAGTTCGTTTGATTAGATTCATCCTTTTTAACAGCTGGTACAGTTGTTATCTCTACGGAGATTGTGTTCATCTGCGCTACCCAGAGTAATTTGTATACTTTTTTGTTGCTGCTTTATTCTTTACCGTCTGTTCGTTTGGTGGCGATGCCTGTTCATAAATTTATGCTCCCTGTATGATTGTTCTTACTGTATGTTTATATTAATTTTTTTTGTTGCACTATTAGTGTGGTGTCGAGCAGTGTATGGCTCTGGTAATTGATATATGTATTTTTTAGATGATTTTTTATTATATTGTTATTAATGGTGTCGAGCAGTGTAAGGCTCGGGTAATTGTATTTTTCGGATGCTTTTTGCATTAGTATTGTGATTGTGATTAAGTCATTTGTGTGGTCTTTAATAAAGACTTGTTGATTGATTTTGGCTGCTGCTGTTTTAACTTATATTTCATGAATGTTAACAATTTATTTAATTGGTGATTTATGCTAAACCTGGACTCACTTGTATATATTGTAAATTACTATACATAATAAATCAAGATTAAGGTAACTTTTGTGGTTTTGTTTTGCACCCTCCTTCGTGGTTTGTCTCTGATCCTGCCACTCATTCCAGTCCCATTCTATTTTTTATTTTTATTTTTTTTAGAACCTGTAGAACCGACTTTGGTTCATCACATCCACATATGTCTTCATTTGCAGAAGAAAAAAAAAAAACAACGCGCCGAAGTTTCTTCAGCGATAGAGTTTTCTGTTCAGCCGCTACAGCGTATAATCAAGGCTACCGAAAATAGATCTATCTCTGGGTGGTCTCGGTATAATGCTGTATGAGCCGCGGCCATGAATCTTTAACCACGGCCCGGTTGTGCCATGTCCTATAGCGTTGCCAGATGCACGATTATGACTAACTTTAACCTTAAAGAAAATAAAAACCACTGAGGCTAGAGGGCTGTACCACTGATGCTAGAGGGCTGTAATTTGGTTTGTTTGATGATGATCAACATATAAATCTGCAGCCCTCGAGCCTCGGTAATTTTTAAGATTTGAGGGCGGACGGACAGACAGACAAAGCCGGCACAATAGTTTTCTTTTACAGAAAAATAAAAAGGGATGGGAGGAGCAACTGTTACTGAAGCAACTTTAAATTCATTGCTGAATATTCCAAATTTAACAAGTACACGTAAAACAGCTCTCTTTCTCTCTCTCTCTCTCTCTCTCTCTCTCACACAAGAATGGTGGTTTTGCCATTCATGAAAACAGCAATCGTAAAGGCATACAAAATGGGTCGCGTGTTGTACATTTTCCTGGCATTTAGAAAGTGTGTATCTGTACATAAAGACTTCGACTGACTTTGAGAAAGTACTGTAATCAAAATTAAAGCCATAATTATCCTTAATCATATCATCCTGCCGTCTGGGTTTGTAGAAACATTCATTTACAGAGGGAAAAAAACACACACATAAAATGACATCAGTCCACAAATTACTCAAAATACCCCTCTGAATACATTAATGAATAAATTATTATACTGTCATATGCCATTACTTTCAAGTTTTTAAGGGGGAGGGACAGACAAAATCAGGCAGGATGAAGACAGACAGACAGAGATACTTGTGCATTTACTTGCTAGAAAGGTAAAAAAAAAAAGCTAACTTCAAATGAGACTCGATTTTCTCCATGATACAATTAATGCTTCACAGCATTACCTAAGGAACTAAACATTTTTTTTTTCTTAGTTTTATAATAACAAAGACGAGAGAGCAAAGTTAAACACTTCAATATGAAATGTCTAAAAGTAAGAACATATAAAGAACGTACAAATAAATGTAAGTTATGGAACATATGAGACAAAAGCCATTGCGTCCAAAAGTTAATTTTGCAAGAGGAAATACCCACCACATTTTCCATTTACCACTAAAATTTCATTCCTGTGTGAAATACAGATGAAGTGTTTTCCTTTTTTAAGAAAAATCTTGGCAACAAGGCCATTAAAGTAAAAGTATCTGGGCAGACAAAGAAACAGCATGAATGCCCCCCAACTTCCAAACACACGACCGAACAAAAACTTAGTTCGCGGCTTTTTTTTATATATATATATATATATATTCACCTTTACCAGCGATAGAAACCAAAAGTTGAACAACTGCTTCCATCACTCCCTTGAAACTGAATAAAAGTTTCAATTGGCAAGGCACTGGGTGAAGAATAGAAAAGAAACATCAACCAAAAGGCGAGATATATAAAGAACCGATAGACTGAAACTAAAGAGAATTCGCTGGGGTTTTAATTTTACTTAAAAATGTGAACGCTATTTGACAACGCATATGACACTTGCATAGACCCACTGCCATAAAACGCAATTATTCCTCTCAAAAACTGAAATAATAGTTCGGCTCACAAGATATGAGATCCCAATACCTTTACTCTACCCCCTTACCACAAAAACGTTACCTTTAACCATAATGCCTGAGGGCAAATAACATTTGATGGAAGTTTAAAGTTGCATGTAAATTTTTTACTTTTCTGTAAAATAAAACTATTGAGATGGCTATTTGTCTGTCAAAACTACTGAGGCTAGAGGGTGTGTTGATCTTCCACCCTCCAATCATCAAACTTACCAAATTGCAGCCCTTTAGTCTCAGTAGTTTTTATTTTATTTAAGGTTTAAGTTAGCCATGATCGTGCGTTTGGCACAGCTACAGTTGCCAACAACACAAGCCACCACCTGGCCGTGGCTGGGAGTTTCATACAGCATTATACGCTGTACAGAAAACTAGATTGCGCCGAAGAAACTTCGGCGCATTTTATACTTGTTTTACTTGTATGCAAACAAACTCATCCTTATTCCAGCTTCTTGTACCGAAGGTTGAATAACACCAATATATCAAAACCCCTACAGCCTGGGCTTTAGACGCTAACAACGGTACAAGTTTCATCACGCAGCACGTTAATTTCCACAAATTTACTGCAGCACCTTTTCGACCACTTTACTTCGTTTAAAATGAGTCATTTTTCCCACCACAAAAAAAACTCACTCAATCTGATGTTCCCCTTGTTTTCTTATTCCACCATTATTCATTTAATCGTTCTGTTAATCATTCTTCGTGCTTTCTCTGGCTGTTTATTGTATTCAGTAAACCTGATAATCACACACGTGTCTAAACGAACTAATTTCAAAGTATATTTCATCAGGTTTTCAGTTAATGTGCTAAATATCGTACTTCTAATTTCCCTACATTTTGATAAATTTACGTGATTTAACGACATTTACGTTGGCATCTATGTTTTTTTTTTTTAACATGCGAAGGTGACATGTAAAGAGAGAGAGAGAGAGAGAGAGAGAGAGAGAGAGAGAGAGAGAGAGAGAGAGAGAGAGAGAGATTGACTATAATTTAATGGTATATTCTGCACCATTTTTTTCTCGCTACCAACTCGACAAACCCTTTGTTAATACTAACAGAAAAAAAAGATTCTAAATCCTAGAAGGAAAAAAAATTTTTTCTCCTGAACTGGTTTTAATCACCGCAGGCATTTTTCCCTATTGACAAATTTCATACTAAATCCTTTTTTAGTCGTCTTGAGTTTTTTAACCGTTGTTCATTGGGCTACACGGGCTTTTTCTCTTACAAGACAAGGGAGCTCTAAGAACAATAATACTTATCAGGGTTCATGAATGCACGAGTATATTATTTTATATATTTTATATATGAAAACGAAATCCGTTTATGCATCAATAAAAGCAAAAGCATTTGATTTACTGATTTTATTTCTGCTGTTCATATCGTGAATAATTCGAGTCCTTAATTTGTAGACCTAAAAGACTTTCAACAGTGGGACATTGCCGTAATAAAGCGGAGATGCAGTATTCCAGTAAAATGCGATAATGAAACTCGGCTCAGCGCAACTATTAACTGACAATTTAAGACTAGTGTGATAAAATAGCCCATTATCGAAAAACGACTGATAAATCTAAAAATCTTCCGGCCTTATGGTAAAACAGCAAAACTGTATTACAGCTTTGACTAACACGTTTTTAATTGCAGGCTATGTTGTCCTCTGTTGCTAACGAATCAGCATACAAATGTGCTTACAAGAGAACGGTACTTTTTGTGTCCTCTCAAGACGCGATGGTTTGTTTAAATCTGACCTGATACAACACCTGAAAATTATATCTTGCTTCACATAACGGTCACAATGGGCATACGATTATCGACCTGAGTGAACCACAAATCTGCTACAGTCTCGTTCATGCTCTTGTAAATTCAAAGCCTCTTAATGTTTGCTCTCCAGGATTAACAACACTTATCGACCTTTGTGCGCTCATCGCCACAGTCGACCATCATGCATCACTGTTTAGCAACCCCAACTGCCACTGTTGAAACCACAACCTGCTCTCCTGAATCACCTCAAGACATTAATTCCTTAACTGACATAATGGTATGGTAAACTATTTGAGCTTACGGTGCAAATTGTTGAAAGGTACAGTTAAATTGGATCAGAACAGTGTAAAAGCTTCAAGTAATGTAATTCAAATAAGAGAGATGCAACAAACATCAAGGGTCATAAGACTGCTCAGTACCTTATGAGGAACAGTCCCGTCGCAAGCGACGATCCCATGAAGAGAAGAGTGGTGTACTTCGTACTTCGGTATGACTACGACTCGACATTCCAAGAGGATCGCCACTCATCTACACGAAGGGACGGTATGCCAACAATAAATGAGGGAACACGGCAGTGGCCCCCAACGTCAGCGGATCGTAAAGAGCGCAAAAAATCCTAGACGGCGATAATGACCATTGCCGCCTCCGATATAAGGAGGCCCTCGCCATCCTCCGATGGAAACCGTCGCTGAACGTAACCCAGGAGACCCTTTTTCTCCCTTCTGCCATCAGGAGAACAGCAAGGCACGCCTCTGGGATAACAATCAGCCACCCGCTACTTCAGGCAGCACGCCCTATGGCTAAAACTCCTGGGACCTGGCGCTAACCAATAATCGACTACGTCGGTCAGTCAAAACTCTCCCAGATGAATCATTCCGCTCCCATCCAATAGGGGAGGAGCCCCTCCCCACAAAAATTTCTGTAAGCCAGCTTGTGGGTATAAATATGATATAAATATGATAGAGATTCAGAACGCCAAGGAAGAAATGAACTTCAACAGCTGCTGTATGATTTACATGCTGATACAAAAAAAAAAAAAGCAATCGAGAGATTGAGAAACTAAAATACAAGCTAAACGACATCAGACAGCCAAACTTTTCAGTGAAGTTTACTATTATTATTATTCAGAGGATGAACCCTATTCATATGGAACAAGCCCGCAGGGGCCACTGACTTTAAATTGAAGCTTCTACAGAATATGGTGTTCATCAGAAAGAAGCAAGAGAGGGTAAAGGGAAAAAAAAACGGGAAGAAGAAGTCTCACTTATTAAAAAATAAAAAAAAATAAATGAACAAGTTAATATATACATAAACATGTAAGTGAATTATTAAAATGCAATGAGAATTGCATTACGGTTCAAGCAGCTTCGCACGACATCCTCAGGGAGACTGTTCCACAGTCCAATGGTGTGAGGACTATGGGCATCATACGTTATTTTCATCATAAAAGTATCCATTTTAAAAAATTCTTCAAAAATACTGCCAGCTAAAACAACCTAACATGACCTATTTGACAAAGTCAGCTTGAATATTTTGGATATAATTAATTTACTGTTTTGGTAACTTTAATTAATTTATCTATCAATATTCGCACAGTCCCTCTGGGTCCACTCAGGTAAATCATTAAGCCAATTTCATGTGAAGTACCTGACTAAGAGTAAGTATACTGACTGGTTTTATATGCTTGGATGACTTGGATCAACTAACTTAAACCACATGACAACAAGTAACAAGTAGAGCAAAATATTTCGAAATATTTTTCATATTAACCTTTCAAAATTCCTTTCATAGTTTTCGTATGCTTTTAATGTCTTTCATGGACTGTAAAAAGTCTTTTCGGAAAAAAATATCATCGCACTTTAAGCCGTTCAGAACCAAAAGGATTATATTTTTTCTCCTCTGGCTACAGGGGCTTCTATGAAAACTAGTTTTTAGTTCTGACATTCTTTGAAATTCAAATCATTCCTTCAGCCTGGAAATATAGACGTAGAAATCTTCAGAAATTCTCAACAAATAAATATTCTCTCCCTTTCCTTAATAGAGAAGAGGGGTGAATAACACAAATGTTATTCTAACAAAAGCCCTTACTTCTTATATATATATATATATATATATATATATATATATATATATATATATATATATATATATATATATATATATATATATATATATATATATATATATATGTCCGAGGGATACTTGATTCTGGGCGGCAACGGATGAACGTAGGGAGTTCCTTTTATTTATTACACATCTGACTTAATATTAGGACAATTCGTAGACAAACAAGGGAAATCTATGGCTTAGGGCATTCTTCATATGAGGGAAATTACGTAAACTCAAGGGTTCTCTTAACTAATTATATTTACATAGCAAAGACAGATCAGAAGAATAACGAATTACTGCGCAGGTTATAATAAGGGCCTGGTAAAATAATGAATCCTACACAGAATAAATATTCTACTCCGACGATGTCTTCATAACAGGAAACGTCATAGTGGGGGGTAGAAGGGTGACTGCACATGGATCAAGCCGAGAGATTCCACAACCGAAGCCTATCTGCATAATATGCAAGACGGTTACTTGCAATAATAACAATAAGACGCTCAAAGGGAAACTGAGGAATGCACAGATGGTGCCAAATAACTCAGTTCAACACTAGTGCATAATTACGTTAACACTGAATGCTCCAACACAAAATACTGAAGGTGATTGCACCATGGAAGATAAATGAAATATTAAACAGAGAAATAACAGGAATCGTGACTGACTAAGGAAATCTTATTCTGGCACATTACCTTCGTCAAGATGACGGTGTCCTAGTTCGATAGTGCACTGGAAGGTTTTAAACGACAGCCAAGGTAAGGACATTATTTTGTCCTCGGGTAGTGTTCAGCGTGTTCTCTCCCTCGATTTCTATTGCATCGTCTATAAATAACCTTCAGGGATTACACTGTGGCGTCTGGCTAGGTGGCGCAAAGGTCTATCTTCGTCACGTTTTCAATAATGACTGCATGGCATCAGTTAACCTTGTGGAGGGTTCAGAATGAGGTGGGGGCGCCAACTTTCTCTTTTTGGCTCCTCCCTTGCCTTGTTTGACGTCGAGAAGGTACGACGGCTCCCTGGAAATCAAGGCCTCAGCCAGTCATTGTGAACAGAGACAGGGGTTAGGCTTAACCATTTTGGGGAATGAAGGAGAGAGTTTATGAAGGGGCGAGTGGAAGCCCACAGTTCTAGTAATTAAATAAAAGTGAAATTAATTTTATTTCTTTCTCAACTACTTTACGGATGTAAAAACGGGTGAGGTTACGTGGAAAAGAGGTTCCATCCGTTGCATACACACACATACAGTATATATATATGTGTATGTGTGTGTGCAAGATAGACACCAAATCATTTTCAAACTACACAAAAATACAATTAATCAGCATATTCACTGAAAAAACTCATATGCATTCATACGGAAGCGCATACATCACGGATAAAAACTTTAAACTATACATATAAAAGACGTATTTAGATCAAATAAAATCAGTAAAAATACCAAAAGACCACGATGTTTTAAAAGGGTTGGCGACACATACAGAGAGAGAGAGAGAGAGAGAGAGAGAGAGAGAGAGAGAGAGAGAGAGAGAGAGAGAGAGAGAGAGAGAGAGAGAGAGAGAATCTAAAACCATTGTACTAAACGCAAGTATAAAAATGCGAACGCACTCGACTGCATAGGGCAATAAACAACTCGACCTCCTTCAGGTATGTTCATTCTAACGAACAATGTCACCATGCAGATGGAATAAAGTTTTCTTCTCTTCAATCTAAAAGTTATGGTGATTCATCTAAACTGGTCGAGAGAGAGAGAGAGAGAGAGAGAGAGAGAGAGAGAGAGAGAGAGAGAGACTTCCTCGTCTGTATCAGAAACGAGAGAGTTGAACTGTCTTCGAGCAACTTTTCCAATCCCCTCTCAGGGAGAGAAAAGTTTTCTTTCCTCAAAATCGACATAGTAGAAGACATAAATTTTTTTCGATATGGTGAAAAATATGACATAATTCGGAATTAATGCACACAAAATACAACTTATCGCTCGATAACAGCCCAACCATTCATTAAAGTGAGAGAGAGAGAGAGAGAGAGAGAGAGAGAGAGAGAGAGAGAGAGAGAGAGAGAGAGAGAGAGTTTTGTGCATGAAGCACTCGGGCTCTTTAGAACGAGAAAGAGGAACCTCTCTCCTGTCTTAAGGATGTGGAATCTTCATTACGAAAACAAAGAGAAAAAGACAATGAGACCGTAGAACAAATAAACGTAAAACTGGAAGAGAGTTACTGAAATTTCTGGTCTCTACTTGGCCGATTCAGCACACAAAATAAAATTCGTTTAATTCCTGACACCCTTTCGTTTGTCATCGTGGCGTATCGCTTCAGAAGTTATACTTTTAAGCATCACTTACGATAAACATTCTAAGTTTCTAGAGAATAAACCATGAATTAATTGTGGATTGTTTAACCATAAAGAGCTCCGCATAGTTTATTTACCATTAATACTGTGTCTGTGAGACAACTGCCTCAAAATTTTAACAAAAGCGTATGAAAACTACTACTTCTAAATAAATTAATCACTATACCAACTGCACCAGAAAACTGTAAAAACAAAAATAAAATGACAATGAAAACCCTTAATTCACAAAACAGAACCAAACGTCCGAGGACACCGGTGGCCTTAATAAATACAGCTGATGAGAATGAAAGAGAGAAGAACAAATTATAATGACTGTAACTGTTGGAGAATTTATCTTACGTTCATGTAACATTATTAAAGTATGAGGGCAACACTTGTCCTTTCATCAAGGGTAAAGAGACTTCTCTGACGACCGCCAAATATTGTCTAACCGACAATGCCTTTTATTATTTTCGTTCTCCGAAAAACAGTGAGCTGGAGAAAACAAGCGCGATCAGATACATTTAACAAGTAAACACGCCTCAGTTTCAACAAGCTACTATTTCCCTCGTTTTCAGTTCGCTATTTTGGAAAGAGTTCACACGAAACTGCAGTGCAAGCTATTAGTCATTCTCTTTGCAAGACAAAAATAAAGAAAATGGAAGCTTTATCTCTCGAATATAAGACGTTTTGATCTTTCCTAATCCTCTCTACAGAGAGAGAGAGAGAGAGAGAGAGAGAGAGAGAGAGAGAGAGAGAGAGAGAGAGAGAGAATAGTCAATTCAGAGGTAACAAAGCGAGAACCGGAAAGAAAGGGGGAACAAGAGCTGTGAAATGGAAATATTTCTTTATTGTCACAAGTTTGTCCCATTCCCCGCAATATGTAGTTTTTTCCTCTCCCTTTTCAGGATTTCCAGAAAATCACTGGGATATAAAAATGTCATTTTAAACCTCGAATGCATAAATCTGATGTTAGGAAAACACGTAAACTGCATTAATGAGCAATGAAAGGAATAGCAAAAATCGGAAAAGGCATATAAGTGAGGGATGCCATTACTAATACGACACTAAAACTGCTACAGCCAGAGACTCTCTGGAGGACCTGAAGTAAAACTGCGTTTAACCTTGACCAAATAACCTTAAGTCAAGGGGGAATGTTTGACTTGATACAACAACAACTTGCCGCATTTCAGCATATTGCATTGAGTGTAAAATAGGGTACTGTAAAAAATACAATCGTTGTGGAAGGAATTTCATGCGGGAGAGCGGGAGACAACGGAGATTTACAAAGAGAGACATAGAACAGCATAAAACAAAAGATATGTAGCCTCCTATCAAGAATTAAAACCCCGAAAATCAGTATCTTTATGAGGGCTAGCTACGTATTTCAATATTCTCATGGTACTTGATTCATCAAACTGTTTGCCATTGCTAAGATGCCTGCTAACGCAAATTAACAGATATACAGTAGGTGGAAATCTGATTTCCAAGTACGTGTCCAGGAAATTTTATGAATTCTAGTCATAAACAATTTAGCGCCAGAAAATGAGGTGTTAATAGTGTAATTCATTACTCCGAATTGCCACCTAGTGGAAAAATTAATTCACAAAAAAAAAGAATGTCCCAAGGTAATTGAAAGAGAAAATTTGCAGGTGACATTTATTTCTTTGCCACTGTTAAATGATCCGAACATTTATAATCATGGAACGTATGAATGACCAAAGGCATAATCAATTTGTTTATGCCTTTGGACATTCATTTGATTGATACAAAGGGATGGCATAATTTCACTGACGCTGAAAAATTGCCCTGATTTTAACAGAAGTCAAAATATATCTTCACAGCGAGGGAATAAATCGGACAGCCTAAAGCAGCTAATAGATACAAACGTATTTATAAAGTAATTTAAAAAGAAAGTGATAATTAAGACTACAGTTTTGCCCGATGAAGCTATGCGACTACATTATATAATTATATACACAGTACAACTATATCCTAATAAAAAAAGAGGTAATCCCTCATCCTGCTCAGTGTATTATGCATCAGATAATCTCTCTCTCTCTCTCTCTCTCTCTCTCTCTCTCTCTCTCTCTCTCTCTCTCTCTCTCTCTCTCATATTCGTCGTGGCCGTAATGGTAATCAAATGCTTCACTCGTCGGTCAAAGAGGTATGATTTCAACTCGCCTCACTCGACGTGAAATCAAATCACGACTCAACAGAGAGAGAGAAAAAGACAACATGCTACTGCTAAGAATAAATAGATGATACTACAACGGTCGAGAGCACCTACTAATTCCGACAAAATTTATGAGATTGATCCGTAAAGAATTTGTACATTTTAAATAAAGATATATTGGAAAAGTGGGAGGGAAAGGTTAATTCTAGAAACACGTTAATGACTAAAAACCGACTGGAGATCTTCATTTTGAATTTCGTTAAGATTTAAATACTTACTTATTCATGAGCATCATTCTAAAATGTAATTTAACTATACAATGAAGGTATAGTAGAGGATGACGATAATAGAGCTAAGTAGAAAAAGAACTAATAGGAGGAAATAAATATTTATCATGACAACCTGAATCTACAAAGCCAAAACAGGAATAAGTAAACAAGAAACTAGCAACGATATTTTGATTACTGAATTTAAGTACGATATTATTTACATCTTGTCTAACTAAGCTTGACCATGCATTCGCCAACTTCTCTAAACAGACTAAATCTGGGCCTACGGCTACTAACTGATTTTGACAACACTATGTTCCAAATAGATAATACCGCAGTACAAAAAAAAAAAATTGAATACAGGCCAATCAAGAGCAGCAACACCAATAAAGGTCACGTATTAAAAAAAAAAAAAAAAGAAAATTCAAGTTACCACACTCACCATACGCATCTTAAGATGATCGTCAATGAGACGCATAACAAGTCCTTCTGAAGGCAACTCTTCATGATAGTCATTCACACAGATGATTTTTATTTCGAAGGCTACATCGTCCTTCCATTACGTCTTACGTCTTGCAACTTGCTACAGTATCAGTCTTATGTTTAGCAGTAATTAGTTGACACAGAACAATCGGAAATGCTACACTGATGTGGCAACCGGTCAACTCTCACCTTACACCTTGACCTCAGAAATCATGCTCGCAGCAGTGAGTGGTTTCTCCCGCCCCCAACTCTCTCTCTCTCTCTCTCTCTCTCTCTCTCTCTCTCTCTCTCTCTCTCTCTCTCTCTCTCTTTTGAGAGAGATTTGCAACGAAATGGGAGAAAAACCACTGCGTACCTGGGAACACCTTGCTGGGGATTCATATTCTCCTCAAAGAATTATTTGATTACATCCTCGCTGTGTGGAGTCTTGAGAGTCATGTTAAGATATATGACACATGCCTGATAACCTACTTGGAACACGTGGAACGGCTATGGTGTAAGAAAATGATTGTAATAACGTATATCTATTACAAGGTATGATGCATATCGCCTGACTATTAAGGGAAATTTACAATATATCAGGTAGTTTTCTCTAATTTCAGAAATCAAGAGCTTGAAGCCTTTCTGTGGATTAGTTATAAAAAGCAGATTAACCTGACCAATTAGGAAGTATACACTACTTTATTTGGATGGCGAAGAATGTGTTAAATTATTTATGAGCCCTACTTAAAACATTATGTCTTGATAATCTATTAATCTGTCTATCTCAGGTTTTTGCGCTCTATTACAACTTCATGCTCTATCTAATCTAACCCACGGTTCAGCATAATTACAAAAAATTATCTGCTGCCTATCCACCAAATCCATTGACTGAACCTATGCTTGATGCAGTATCTTTTACAAAGACGACGATAAGGGCAATGTAATAAACATATTTCCACTGTACCCGATGTCTCCAGTTCAGTTGATTCCTCCAGCAACATTTGAAGGCAGAAAGAGAACACGCTCTCGTGTAAAAAAAGGAATAAAAAATGCATCACATATTCACATATTTCATAATTCAATTTCTGAACCATTGAGCAGAGTTGCACAGAAATGCCTATTTGTGAAGTAATTTAAGATGATAGGAACGATACTTTTTTTACCCATTCATTCGTACCTTGGAAGAGGGAAGGGGGAGGGAGGATTGGGGGAGAGGGAGAACACAAGACTGACTGGACTACAGAATCAGACAAGTTATCTCTCTCTCTCTCTCTCTCCCCCCACCAACCCCCGCTTTTCGGGTGGAAAGTCAAGTTACTGTGTTAATTAAATTTTCCAGCAACCGCTTCTAAATTTCTTTGTTAATTTCCTGTTTTTGTTTTTGTTTTCTCGTGCTCCGCAATCCAAATATATCGACTTTGTTT
>NC_089752.1:37955576-37970576 GCF_040412425.1 Macrobrachium rosenbergii | reverse complement strand
GCTTATTTCATGGTTAGGGGATAATGATACAACTGACTGGCCCATGGGACTCAGGTTTGTGCAGTTCCATAAGAACTCCAGTTACCATTCTGGAATCAAACAATCTCCATACGTTCAACCGCACTTCCAGAAGAAGTTTTGAAGACAATGATCACTGAAGAGGATTTACTTGGAGCTTACAGTTTCTCCTCTGACTCTACTCGACCAGACGAATCACCCGAGTTCACGAACCCTCCAGACGATTCACCTGAATGTTCTGCTCCTCCAAATGACTCGCCAGAGGACTTCGCTCAGCCAGGTAGAGATGCAAAAAATAAATAAATAAATAAATAAATAAATAAATAAATAAATAAAATGTTAAAAAATGTAACTGATATTTAAATAATTTGGTTAAATTCCAAACCACATGACAAGCCTATCACCATTAATTACTTTTTTATTTTGTTATTAAGGAAAGAAAAGTAACTGCATTAATTCTTTGTTTTCGTTTATTCAGATGGTTCATCAGAGAGCTCTGCTCCTCCAAATGACTCGCCAGAGGACTTCGCTCAGCCAGGTAGAGATGGAAAAAAATACTGTTATAAAATGTAACTGAAAATTAATTTGGTTAAATTTCAAACTACATGACAAGTCTATCACCATTAATTATTTCATTTTATTTTGTTATTAAGGAAAGAAAAGTAACTGCATTAATTCTTTGTTTTTGTTTATTCAGATGGTTCATCAGAGAGCTCTGCTCTATAAAAAAATCTTTTGTTACAAAATATAAATATTAAAATAATTTGGTTAAATTCCAAACCACATGGCAAGTCTATCTCCATGAATTAAATGTTCTTTTGTTATCAAGGAAAGAAAAGTAACTACATTTATTCTTTGTTTTCCTTTATTCAGATGGCTCAGCAGAGGGCTCTGCCTATCCAGTCAGTCCAACCTGTGGCCAGAATCCTCAAGGAAGACTTCATCAGCTCCAAGAAGACATAGCACTTCAACGGTCCAGAGCATCAGCTGGTCAGTTAGCTCAAGCTGAGCGCATGGTCAAACGAAGTCGTTTAGAACACGTCCCAGGTGATCCAGGAGATAACGTGACAAGTCCCATCCCGTTAGTTGATCGAGGGAAAGGTGATCCACGAAATGTTATCGGTGTTATCCTAGATCGTAACGAAAATGACATGTATCGAATAGGCGTGAGAGATGGGATACTCAAGGGCGGTATAGTAGGAGCCAATTTGATATCTGCAGCCATCAACTGTATAGTATTGATGAAGTAAGTGCAGACAAGGAAATAGGACTTCGTCAGGCAGTACAGCAATCATCTAGGTTTGGTGGTCAAGGTTATGCTAAGTGCAACTGTACTGCAGGCAAGAAACAGTGTCAAACAAATAGCTGTAAATGTTACAAAGAAGGTCACAAGTGCAATAGTCGGTGCCACTCTAGTTTAAATTGTAAGAATAAAAAATGATATAATAATAAAAATGTCGCATTTTAGAATTAAGTTTTAATTTTGTAATTATCTCGTTCCTCAGGTTTTAGAAAATAAAGTTTTACTCAAGAATCAGGTTTGTTTTTCTGTCTGTTCATTACGGTGCCACTCTAGTTTAAATTGTAAGAATAAAAAATGATATAATAATAAAAATGTCGCATTTTAGAATTAAGTTTTAATTTTGTAATTATCTCGTTCCTCAGGTTCCTCAGGTCATTACTTCATATGAGTCAGTATGTCACACACACACACACACACGCCATAGCTTCCGCGAATAAATTAGCCTACACCTCACGGAAGGACAGTGTCAGGGACAAGGCCAACACACAACTGCTCTGATTAGCTGTTCAGCCCGCAGACGCCTGTACCCTTTGCCTGTACTGGTCAGTGTCACACACACACACTGACTGTGAAAATGGCAGTGAGGGTAACAGCCAGTTAAAACAGACACACAATGATCATTTCCTCAGGTTCCTCAGGTCATTACTTCATATGAGTCAATATGTCACACACACACACACACACACACACACAGGATCATTTCAGTCATTATGCCAAGAAAATCTATCAAAATTTTAGTCACTTTGTAAATTGTCTGCGATTTTCAGCTGATTTATAAAATGACTGGGTGAACTAGGCAGTTCACAAATTACCTGAAATAATCAGTCACTTTACAAATTGTCTGGATTTAGAGATTGACTGTAATATATATATATATATATATATATATATATATATATATATATATATATATATATATATATACATATACATATACTGTACACAAACAAAGAGAGAGAGAGAGAGAGAGAGAGAGAGAGAGAGAGAGAGAGAGAGAGATCAATTCCTGAGACCAGTTGCAAATTTTTTTATGACGAAGGCGAGTGTGTATTAGATGGTTTATAATGAGAGCATATATATATATATATATATATATATATATATATATATATATATATATATATATATATATATATATATATATGTATATATATATGTGTGTGTGTGTGTGTGTGTGTGTGTGTGTGTGCGTGTGTGTGAGAAAAGATTTCCTTAACAACTTGTATTCATCTTTCTGCTTACTCACACAAGGATATAGGCTACATAACTTTAATTCAATGGAGGCCATAGTTAAGGGACAAAGGGAAGTACTCATCAAGCGAAAAGAAGACCGTCCACTTAGAGCCTATTTTCAGAAAGGGAACACGAGCCCTACAATTTGCGTGCCATTGAGAAATGGAGCCCTTGATAAGCCGTAGAGGATGATATGATAAGGGAATGACAAGGAGAAATGGAGAAGGGCAATGCCAACTTTTGATACTGCAAGGACATAGAAATCATCAAAGAAGGGCCTAGCTGAGCCTGAGAAGAGAGGGCGGATGACTAATAAAGGTTCAGATCCTATGCAAATGGCTGGGTAACTCAGCATACTTTCGTAGAGAAAGGACAAGCTACTGTGCAAACTGGTCTCTTTCAATTATCACATAAATACAATTACACGACGGGCGCCAATGTATACAGTAAGTAACAGTTACAGATATACGACTACAAATTAGTTTGCTGGTGGAGTGACTTATTTATTTTAAATTATCTGATATCACAATAACCGACAGAAAGAGAAATGTTTTAGCCATATCTGGCTACAAAACATTTGCTAGATGCAGTCAAACTGTCAAAACCATACGGCTTTCAAACTAAAAAAAAAAAAAAAAAAAAAAAATCCTGAAACGGGAACAAGGTAATCAAGCTTTACGTATAGAGTCCTTCTAGTAGACCACAAATTGCGAATTTTCTGGTTCCAATGCAAACCTTCAACTAGCATGACATCTGTCAGAACCATCTTTGAAATCCATCATGATGAAAACAAGTAAAAAATGCGCCGAAATTTCTTCGGCACAATCGAGTTTTCTGTACAGCGTATAATGCTGTATGACACTCTCAGCCGTGGTTGGAGGGTGAATGATCAACTACCGATTTGTAGCCCTCTAGCCTCGGTAGTTTTTAAGATCTGAGGGCGGACAGAAAAACCGCGGACGGACAGACAAATAGCCATCTCAATAGTTTTATTTTACAGAAAACTAAAAAAGTCTGTATGGGTTTGAGAGGAATGCCCTGTTGGAGTTTTATAGTAACAGAGGCCTCTGGTTCAGAAATGTTAAAATTTTAATACTTATTTATTCTTTTCTAAACTTACGTTCTTCAGCAATTTATTTTCTTTGACAACTCCAGTAGGACCTCGCCCTGTGTCAATAAGTCTCTTATTAATCAACAGATTTCGTAGATAGATCGAGTTTTCAAAACTTAGTAGGACTTTGTAGACTCCGTAGTTATTTAACTTTATACAAAAAATTTGCATTTAAATTTTTATCAAAAATACTAGATGGAAATAAATTACTGAAATTTCACATAATCATGAACCTAGCAACATTCCAATATGTATGTTCTCCTGCTTGTCCCCTATGTATGTACCCCTATTTGTGGATACGTATTCCTGAGGCGCTGAGTACATATGTACCCCTATTTGTGGATACGTATTCCTGAGGCGCTGAGTACATATGTACCCCTATTTGTGGGTACGTATTCCTGAGGCGCTGAGTACATATGTACCCCTATTTGTGGATACGTATTCCTGAGGCGCTGAGTACATATGTACCCCTATTTGTGGATACGTATTCTTGAGGCGCTGAGTACATGTGTACCCTATTTGTGGATACGTATTCTGAGACGCTGAGTACATGTGTACCCCTATTTGTGGATACGTATTCCTGAGGCGCTGAGTACATATGTACCCCTATTTGTGGATACGTATTCCTGAGGCGCTGAGTACATGTGTACCCCTATTTGTGGATACGTATTCCTGAGGCGCTGAGTACATATGTACCCCTATTTGTGGATACGTATTCCTGAGGCGCTGAGTACATGTGTACCCCTATTTGTGGATACGTATTCCTGAGGCGCTGAGTACATATGTACCCCTATTTGTGGATACGTATTCCTGAGGCGCTGAGTACATATGTACCCCTATTTGTGGATACGTATTCTTGAGGCGCTGAGTACATGTGTACCCCTATTTGTGGATACGTATTCCTGAGACGCTGAGTACATGTGTACCCCTATTTGTGGATACGTATTCCTGAGGCGCTGAGTACATGTGTACCCCTATTTGTGGATACGTATTCCTGAGGCGCTGAGTACATATGTACCCCTATTTGTGGATACGTATTCTTAAGGCGCTGAGTACATGTGTACCCCTATTTGTGGATACGTATTCCTGAGGCGCTGAGTACATGTGTACCCCTATTTGTGGATACGTATTCCTGAGGCGCTGAGGACACGCCATAACAGAAAATTCTTTCACAAAATATTACTATTTATAATGCCATTTAGCTAGTAAAACGGAAAATATTACGAAATATAAGATTAGGAGAAAGTTTCAAACACTGTTTGTTTGACAGAGGTAATTATTATTACCGCCCTTTACCATCTTGATATTCTTCTGTATCTGAGAAATCATACACACCAAGAACACGCTCAAAGGTCTCCCTACCATCCCCAAAAATGACAGAAATATATATATATATATATATATATATATATATATATATATATATATATATATATATATATATATATATATATATATGAATGTCTTTTCCTGTAATACTACAGTGTAATATGAATATAAGAAGGCCCATAAAACACTATTTAAACGTTGAAACCATATATTTGGGCATTAGCTTCTGTTCCCTGTTCACTGGTAGAATATTCTACCAGTGAACAGCACAGAAGCTAGTGCCCGAAATATATGGTTTCAACGTTTAAATAGTGTTTTATGGGCCTTCTTATATTCATATATATATATATATATATATATATATATATACTGTATATATATATATATATATATATATATATATATATATATATATATATATATATATATATATCGTACAATTTATTAAAAATGACCGTCAATTAATCTTGCAGTCTAAAACAATTCACAACTACCAGCTCGCTTCCCAAAGAAAAACCAATCTTCTATCCCTACATATCTATTATCTCTCCCAGATCAATTTCAATTTGTTTTCCTTTGTTGTCGATAATGAGGTAACACTAATGTTCCGATCACACAGTGTGACTTTATAACCAAATTTATAACACAATCTGTTTCCGAGCAAGATTACGGTGCATCAGTTTTTCATTGTATGAATACATAATATGGCGAATCCAATTTGACGTTTCCGCTTCACCTGGTTATAAAATCGAATACAAATGATGGCGCATGAAATCAAGCCAAGAAACGACACTGTTATATATAACACAATGACCTCCTAAATTCTCCAATTTTTCTTCGCCCTTTTTCAATATGCTTGTCACTACAAAGCCTTTTGAAGAAATAAATGGCAAAACATATCCAAAAGGAGTGAAGAAATCGAGAAATTAAGAAGTCACTGGCTAAAAAATGCATACAAATAACGGGTAAAAACGTGACCAGTAGATTATATTTACTTCATTCAGCATAAAATGCAATTAACGATTAAAAGGCATGCTGCGAAGGTCAGGTTAGGTCTATTCAGGTTCACCTTTGCCACATGACAGAATCACAACAATGCTGTCCGCCTTTACATGAATAAGAGGAAAAAGTGTTAGGAAAAAAGTAAAAGCGCAGTCAATGATGCATTATAAGATGGGCAAAAGGGTGGGTATAACTTTGCTCCCACTGTGTATGTATTGTATGTATACACATACACACACACACACACACACACACATATATATATATATATATATATATATATATAAGAGTAAATGCGCTTTTATTATCTTACTTTCAAATACAAACATCGAGAGAATTATCACCGGAACTGCAAACGCAATTACCTATAATGGCAAAGCAGGAAATTTTATGTGACATACGTTCTGGACAGCCAAGGCATTTTCTTATTCGTTCTCGTTCGCAGAAGGCAAGTCTTAAATTATGATTTAACAGAAGATGAGATTTATTTTCGTAGCTTTGTTACCCTCTTTAATATGGCAGTCTACGATGATATACAAAATAAGAATAATCATCTTTTGACAAAAGCAGGAGATAAAAAGTCCTTCTCGTTTTTAAGTTTTTTTTTATGTCTTATTAAAGCAAAACAGAAACCTTTGGCTTTCGGGGCTCCTGCCGTCCCCAGTAGAAGAAATATAATTGCTGGCATTTCTTCTGACGAAGGCAGCAGCAGGCCTTGAAAACTATAAAATTATAAGTCATTATACCAATATGATTTTTTAAAAATTGCAACATAAAAAGGGACTACTATCCATTTCAGGGACCGCGAGTTATCGTTTTTCTGAAATATCTTTCAAACTAATTATTTGATCGAAATGGTACTTTGACACAGCGTACAAGACACCTCCCGCTAATTTTTGGTAATATAGTGCATTGTCAAATGGTGCTAGTCAAGACGTTTACTCTTGACTTTTAAAGGTAAAGTTGCATGAGTCAGCAGGCCGAAACTAGGCAATCGAACGTCCGCTATCCCCCATAGATAGGAAAGGGGGGCCGGAGATGGGGAGACCAGGAAAGCCGGTTGAGGGAGGGATGAGGAGGCGAGGGGGGAGGGATTGACGGGATGGCAATAAAGGACGTTCGAATGCATAGTCTGGCGATGCTTGGCAACACCATTTAAGTCAAGAGTAAACGTCTTAACTAAAACCATTTGACACTGCCCTGTATTACCAAAAATTAGCGGGTGGTGTCTTATGCACTGTGTCAAAGTACCATTTCGATCAAATAATTAATTTGAAAGATACTTGAGAAAAACGATGACTCTCGGTCCCTGAAATGGATAGTAATGTTTCCTATATAGAGTTATAACTCAGCGAGAGAGAATACTAAAAAGCTCTATTTCAATCAGCCATAATAAAGCATTTTATACTTAGGCTATTTCGAGACCACAAAAAGCGGATACAAACTTTAGGGTTTAAACGCAGGCATGATCCTCATTTCATGGGTTAGACTGGGTAGCGTTCATAACGATATCCAGTTCTGCTGTCAAATAATAAAAGACGTCGCCGGTCACAACTGGAAACCTTTCATGTTACAAATTCATCTAATTGTCACAGAGAGTAGAGGGTAGGTAAATGGCGTACACATAAAGGCACATCTTAGGTGTGTGTGAATTTATACGCAGGAAAATTTTACACAAGGAAAAGCATTTGCATTTATAACTAGCGCTTTCCTAACAGTCTAAGTTTGTTTATGTTCAGCAGACACACACACACTCACTCACCACTCTCTCTCTCTCTCTCTCTCTCTCTCTGGTCTTAAACATGATAATTTTATCCAACCTTCAACTTAAATCCAATGTTTATGTATATACATATTATATATATACAAGGATATATATGTATGTATACTCGTATAGCCTTATTAGAGCCTCAGTGGCTCAGTCGGTAGAGCAGCGGCCTAGGACTTCGTAGAGGTCAGTGAAGGCGGACACTTTGCTATCCGTGTAGACACCCCGGGATTACGTATCTAATCAACGGATAGGTTTGCTGAAAAGCAAATGGGTGTTACAGACTAATACACACATAAACAAAGCCACTCCACCATCATCTAAAATCATAACAGACACCTCACACTGTCGACCTACCCGCCCAGTTCTCCTCGCTGCTTGGGAGAAAGGGAGCTGGGGATTGGCACGATACACATACACATCGTTACCGGGGTCTAAGCGATGTCAGGCAGGGCAGCCGATCGAGGCTACGGCCTACCCCAACGACAAATCAAAGTCCTTCGTAAAGAAGGCATCGTGCTTACCCCATATAGAAAATGGGAAAAAAACACGTTAAAACGAAGAAGAAGAATACTCGTATAGCCTTATTCCCTGCCTTTTATTATGTATATAAAAATCATATCAAACATTCCTCACTACCAAATAATACAGCTTGTTTGATTAACCGTGAGAATGAAGTGCCACTCTCGTATAAATATATTTTGAATAACTTCACATTCCTCATTTCCCACATACCCGTGAAATATTAACGGAAAGTTAAACCTGACTGTCATTTCCGAAGTAAAGAAACAGAAATTTTCAAACGTATGACGTTATTTTAAAAATTTTACTCTCCAGTAGATCCACGAGTTCTGTAATTTTTCATTTTCGAAAGATTCAGTATCTAATTGCGAGATTAAAACTGCTATTATTTAATGTGTATTATATCCTTCTTAACAACTTTTCTTTACTGAAAGATATTCATGATCTGCAAAATATACCAGAGTAGAATAACTATAGAAAATGTGACGTAGAGAGAGAGAGAGAGAGAGAGAGAGAGAGAGAGAGAGAGAGAGAGAGAGTCGAATATAAAGCAGTGAACTCGATTTTGTATTGGAGCTGAAGACACTGAGTGTTTCCGCCAAATGATAAAAGTCTGTGCTTTTCATGAAGAACACTGAAGGAAAAAGTAATTACTAAAAACGTGACTTTGCAATTTTGGAGAAAGGAACAACAATAAAATGGCCCGCTTTTGAATTTTCCCGAAAATAGTGTTTAATTATTTTTCTTTGTTTTTTTGTAATTGAATTTTGATACCTTACAATAATCCATCATTTTCTATTTCCTCACTTAACCTTGAGTTTAGGAAGATAATAATGTTGGGGATTTGCTTCTACGATTTTTCAAATTATCTGATTTAGATTTTTTCATTATCTTCACATAAAGCAAATTATATCTAATAATTTCATTTTCATTTTATATTCTTAAGGTTTACCTTTCCTAAAAATATTTTTTCATTTTTTACAATTGTTTAATTTCTTTTGAGTTGCATTTTTGTTGTATACTCTAATATTGGAAAACATTAAAAATAAACTGGCCAAAGGTAAACGTAAAGCTTGAGAAAAGCTGACGAAGAGTCCGAACGTTAAAAAGGAAGAGTAATGAAAGCACTAGAAACAATGCATATTCTAATGTTAGTGAAAAGATATAAACTTTCACAAACACACAACAAACACACACACACACACACACACACACACACACACACATATATATATATATATATATATATATATATATATATATATATATATATATATATATATATGCATACATGTATATAAAAGTATATACATATATATATATATATATATATATATATATATATATATATATATATATATATATATATATATATATATATATATAATGTATTTCATGATTTTGCCTTTTAATATGTATATCATCCCATGGTTTTGATATATTTACTCTTCTATTTATCATGTGTTATGTTTAATAATAATAATTGTTGAAATATTGTATGCAGTGTAATGTCAGATGTCAAAAGAGTTAATGATTTAGGTAACTTTACAGCGTAATTTAAAATTGGTAATACATTTTAATAGTAACGTAGTATGTGATCCACATTTTGTCCCCTAGCAACAAGTGTTCTGCACTCGTGATTTTGTATGTCTTGCTTTGATTCACGTGTTGACAGGTTGGGAATAGCAATCGAGTCGTAAAACTTTGCCCCATATGATAAAAGATGAATGATTTCGCAATGTTTCATGTACTGTTCCGGAAACAAACTTTGGTTCTTTGTCTTTGTTTTGAAAGCGTGCCGTTTGTGGTTGGCCAGTTGCCATCTGTTTTGATCGTGTTGAGATTACGTTAAGAGCTTTGTCCCATACAATTTTTTGTTTGAGTCACCTATGCCTTTTTGAGAGTAAATGCATGTATCTTGATCAATTACATCATGTTTTGTAGGACTACGTTGCTCTGATCAGGTATTGTTCTGACAACCTCTAAATGTTTCATTTCCCACTGGAACCCTAAAGTTTGCTCATTCTGATTTAAGAGACCGTTAGTGTTGGCTCTCTCTCTCTCTCTCTCTCTCTCTCTCTCTCTCTCTCTCTCTCTCTCTCTTCAACAAAGAGAAGTTATTAACATAGAATATTTTTGTGGTCACTGGTATTAATCTTAGCTTTAGAGATCTGAATGTAGGAAAAGTTGTAACGGCGCCATACAAAAAATGTTTCTTGTGCATTTTGCGAAAGTTTTCACAAGCTCGTGTAAGGTAAAGTGAAATTTACTTATTATTACCATGATATAACAAGGTATATTAGGGAAATTTTGCCTTAGTGAAATCATTATTGGTAAATCTTTTGTGTATTTTTGTGTGTTATTGTGTTTGCAATCTCTTGATTTTTCACATTTTATATATAGGAGATTTAACATTTATTTACTTAGCATTTTAAATATTTCTTGATACTTTAACATCGCATACTTGATTTAATTTTAATTTTTAAGATTTTCTTTCCAAATCTTGAGTAATTCTTGATAGTTTGAAATTTTGCTTGATTAATTTAATTTCTTGATAAACTAAAGTTTTGTGAATTAGTTTTGTTTAATAATTTAACTCAAGAATTAATTAATTTTTTTTTAAGTAATAGTAAATTTTTTAGGATTGTGAATTCTAATTATAAATGTTGAATTTAAAAATAAATTTTTGTATTTAATGTTTAAAAAAAACCAGTGTTTTATTTATTGACAATCACTGAATAGGATTAATTGTGTGCATAAGGCAAAGTGACAAATATGTTTTGTTCCTTTAGTTTTGCTGAAGTGAATTACGACCAGGAAAACTACAAATTGTTTGATGGAGTGATGCCCTTATACTCTAGTATATTTCTTGTTTAACTGTTGATACCTCACACTTGTTTTGATACACTCAGTTTGATTTTTCAAGTGATCAGTAAGCTTTTTAAGGGATCATTGTTACCTTTAGAGTACCCAGTCATATATTTATATTGTTATGAGAGTTCAGGTATCTGGTTGAGTGAGGTAAATTTTTGAATTCTGTGATTAGTTGTGTAATAACCAGGTACTTGAATGCATCGTGTACCATATATATATATATATATATATATATATATATATATATATATATATATATATATATATATGTGTGTGTGTATGTATATATATATAATATATATATATATATATATATATATATATATATATATATATACATATAATTATAAACACTAGATTTCAAGGTGTTCTCTATAAATAATGGTACTGTATGTTAAGTGTCAAGTAGCGTTGTCATTAGTATGATCTCCGTTTAAAAATAACAGAAGCCCTTCATAACTTTCTCTTCAATGAATATTAACATACAATAAAAATACGAAGATAATATTTTGTCGTCTGTAACTTAAGCTTGGAAGAGGCCCCAAGAAAACCACTTAGCGGAGACTGATGGGAAATAACCAAACATCAAATGTATTGATTACTCTATAATGCATTGTGTAACAAACTTACATGAGCAAATTGGTCCTGAATTGTAAAAGTCAGTCCCAAGTTTCCGTCAAATGTTTGATTAGTAGGAAACCGACAAGTCTCTCTCTCTCTCTCTCTCTCTCTCTCTCTCTCTCTCTCTCTCTCTCTCTCTCTCTCTCTCTTCCACACACACACACACACACAATTGAATATTTTCTTTCAATCAAAATGACCTTCCAGCCGAAAATAATAAATTTGTTCTAATAGCGTAATAATTCAATAGAGCGTATCCATCTTTTCGTCTGCAAATATATATTAGGTATTATAAGCGAAAAGAAAATCAGTTAATTTACATGCAATACCGATTTCATCTATAGCATACTTTGCCGTCATTTCCACTCAAGGAGAGTTTAAAAAAAACTTGCAACATAAACATATTCACGTTTTAGTTTTCTGCAAAAGAAAACTATTGAGATGGCTTTGTTTGTCCGTCCGCACTTTTTTTGTCTGCCCTCAGATCTCAAAAACTACTGAGGCTTGAGGGCTGCAAATTGGTATGTTGATCATCCACCCTCCAATCATCAAACATACCAAATTGCAGCCCTCTAGTCTTAGTAGTTTTTATTTTATTGAAGGTTAAAGTTAGTCATGATCGTGCGTCTGGCACCGCAAAAACACAGGCCACCACAGCCGGCTGAGGGTTTCACGGGCCGCGGCTGAGTTTCATACAGCATTATACGCTGAAAGAAAACTCGATTGCGCCGAAGAAACTTATTTAATTGTGGCAACAATAAATTAAAGTAGCGTCAAGGGCTGGAATCTTAAGAAGTTACATCGTAGAGAGTAAAATACAAAAATCTCAAACTTCCCAGGAAAACGAAACTCCTCCATTTAGTAAAGGGGCCAGGGACGCAATACATTGTTATCTCTCGTTAATCAGAATTCTCCATAACGAATACGAATGTTCTGACGTCAAATCACAAGACTTAATACCCTAAGAACTGTTTACCAAATCTTTTATATGGTTATTATGAATGATCAAAATCAGACAACATAATGTGAAAATATACACACATTTACGTCGAAATAAGACTGGATAAATAACTCAATAATGCAAAAAATATTCTGATTTATAACACTGTAATATACTGTAGTATTACACTACGAATAATGGGAATGTTAGAAACTAGTGTGTATCGCTGTCGACAACAAAAACGGATGTAAAATGATAAACCAAGACTTTATATTGAAGCCATATCATAAGTTTCCTCTTCATGTCATTTCACATACCTCCGACACGCCGCAGAATCTGCTAAAAGATTCCACAGAATAACGAACGCAGCCATCGAACAATAACGTATTTATAAATACAGGTTTAAGTTAAAAGTGGGAATCGGCTTACAACTACCTGGTAAGTTACGTCCTATCCATGGGTATTTCAATATTCATGTTGCCAAATCTAAAAGTACAAAAATAATAATAATAATAATAATAATAATAATAATAATAATAATAATAATAATAATAATAATAATAATAATAATAATAAGTACAGCTGGAAATGTATATTTGTTATGCCTTTTTATGGTACCTATGGTAAGGGAGTATTCAAGAGGAAAATTACTATAAATATATGTTTTAATAAAACTGCAGTATGCAATTCACCTCTACTAAAAGACGGGCAGAAACATATTCACCCTTACCCTCAGGACCAGTACAAATCAAAACTTCAGAAAGACTGGATGATAGAGGATGTACACCAGTTTTTGTACACCAATGGTACTGGTACTACAAGACAAATTACAAAAACACGAAATGATAAAGAAGTGGAACGTTACTCAAACATACAGAAACAAACGACAATACATTACAGAAAGTGACCTGTAACACCTGGAACTACTCTGCTGTACATAAAAACCAACACCTGAGCACGATATACACGTTCAGAATTGGGGGGGGGTGTGGTTGATGTTAAAAGTTTAAACTTTTATGGCTACAAACTACTATTTACCTCTAAACTTAGACACAACAGGCGGCTTCTTAACCCTCCCAAAGCAGCAACGGGTTTTACAACAAGGAAATCAGAAGGAATACAATTTGAAAGAAAGAAGCTAATTCGAATCAACCGGTGCGCGTCCTGCTGAACAAGGAGGCTTCAACGTCTATAACCAAGACTGATTGACTGATTTAGGAGCTCCCGGGAGGAACTCTATCTTGATCACACCTGATCTTTATTGCCGGGGGCTTCAGAGGACGGGATGACGGTCGGAGGTAACAGTCGGACAGTCAGAAAGTGGTAAAAAGAAATTCAACTTCTTTTATTAAGTTTACAAGAATGTTGCAAGCATGGACACTTGGATGAATTTCACACTTCTTACTTATAATGGATCATTTTTTAGCTCAAAACAATAACTGGCATGAGCTGATAATAACTAATAATGAAAATAAAATTGAGGTTAAAAAATGCTGATAATAACTAATAATGAAAATAAAATTGAGGTTAAAAACTAAGTTAATCACCTCACGTACGATGACAGATGTCACACTGGGCGAACTTCTACTGCATCGACCTTCTGAGGAACAGAGACTAACAAAGCAGAATCATGAATGATCACGATGCGATGAAAATGCTTACAAGGTGAAATTAGACGAGAGAAATGCATTCTATTAGCAGGGCCCAACTTACAAAGAAGGATAAAATTATAAAAAGAACTTACCAATAATATAACTTTATATTTATCTTTTGCTCAAAAGGAATCAAAAGCGGAAACTCAAGTACATTACCAGCAACCTCACTGCTCCCACTAAAGCACTAAATCTAATAAAACGATATAGACGAAAATAACACACGTTTCAAGTAAATGAATAAAAGCAAAACGCACTTCACGCCAATACTCGAACGCAAGTACCTAATCAGAGTTATGGACCCAGATGCACTGCTGATCATATTTGTCCTCAAAGGCCAGAAGGAATATTTGTCCATCTCCTCCTTTCCTCCTCCAATTTCCGAAATGAATCCAATTTTGATCCTACTTGATGGGGCCTCAATTGCATTTCTGCTGACAAGGAAAACTCCAGAAAGGATGGAGAGAAAGGTTTCAAATTTTTTTCAACCCCATCAATATATCTCCCTGATATTCTTGGATAATAAAACCAGAGATAACTCGGAAAAACACTAAAATGCTCAATAATAAAGAAGCATAACGTAATATGACAGTTATTATAATACAGATTACCTTGAACTAAAATTGT
>NC_089752.1:37943076-37950576 GCF_040412425.1 Macrobrachium rosenbergii | reverse complement strand
CACTGGCAACGTGCGACCCGCTCATTTTGTGACACAATACGTGGGAAAGAGAATAATAGAGAATGTATGTGTGTGTGTATACGAAGAAGGATGACGCCTAAACGCGTGTATCAGAAAACAGACGATCAACCAGAGTGTAACCAAGTATATGATAAACGCGTACAAATAAAAAAACGAATATTTCGTATCTTATAGGTTCACAGCTGTCCTACACATCGAGTGTAGATAAAGAACTTATGGAAGGTGAAGTCGAGTAATTGGCAGAAAAACTGGCCAGAACTAAAGCTTCTCCTTTTTTTTTTTATCATGGGTATCAGTACAATGCCAACTGCTGGATACAAATTTAGTACTAACAGGGTCGTATGGCTTGTATACATACCGTGAAAGGTAATCGGATATCAACAAAAAATATCTGTCACCATTAACAAAAAGTTATGAATGATAAAAGGAAAATTCTAAATCAAGCCAAAACATGCCCTTGTTCAGCAATACTCATTAGCCTCGGTGCAATTACCTAATGAGCAACGGTGCATTAAAATAGCAACGGTCAGCAGCATCCTATTAAAAAAGATAAAACCCGAACAAATAGAAACACTGAATATGTCATACCAGTGTGGAACAAATTTCTATGATTTCCTGTTTTATATCGGAGTACCAATAAAAATAAATCAACCAATAAGCAAATTAATCATTAAACATTTGTCTATCATTCGTCATAATTACTAAAATAGGGTCGCTTCAAAATAACTAAGTGTGATTTATGGACACAGAACGTCTAAACGAGAAATGTCTTTATTTGATCCTGTATTTAACCGATAATAGAAGTCAGTAGCCCTCTCTAATTCTCTAATCTTTGATAATGATTAAACTTGAGACCTTGCCGCTGGGTGTGTCAGTTAAAGAGAGAGAGAGAGAGAGAGAGAGAGAGAGAGAGAGAGAGAGAGAGAGAGAGAGAGAGAGAGAGGGGGTCTGTGACTTCAAAAGCTTTTCCAGCCCAACCAGACCAGTAGAAACTTTTGTAAGCAAATCCAACAGTCAATGCAACTGTGAACAATGACATTGTAGGATCGCAAGTTTCAAAAGGAGAGATGAAGAGCAATTAGGAAGACCGGAACCTAAAATCTGGTTAATCAACACTTCAGCTTTAGGAGGGGAAAAACGAGGCAACGGCTCTAAATTATACAAGAGTAAATAAAAACCTTTGACATAGCAAGCACCTGCCGCAAAAAAATAAACCATAAAAAATTTATGCCTTCAGAAGCCAACCACTGTCATGCACAGGCATAAGGAAAAACATTAAAGGAAACTTCCCTTCACCACAATGAATCCAGAATCACTAACCACCAGGCGCTCGAGAGTGAAAACGTTTCCTAACGAGACTGTTCGGCCACGGCAGAATAAAACCGCCCCTTAAAAAGGTCTCTTTTCCCTATATTCATGTTCCCACAAATTTTTTTCAAAATCTAAAAAGAAAAACAAAAACAGAACAAGCATACAAACTGAATCGACGATTGCCTCCGTGTCGGAGGTGAAAATGGGAGCAATGAAAGAAGTTATTATACTACCTGACAAATGACACGTATCTCAACATTCGAACCTATCCATATCAGAGGATAAAATCATGCGTAACGCATTTCGCCATCATTGCTTTCATATATATACTGAAACTTCATTATTTGCTTAGTTTCTTCACTCTAGTTTTCTACAAAGTGTACGAAAGAAAACATGACTAGGAAGAGGTAAAACGACAATTGTCCTCGAATCTCTATCATTATCTTAAATATTAACCTTATTAACAATGATATTAGCAAATTTAACGCGCCTTACCGAGCGACAGAATTACTAGTTATACTATCATGTTTATTTTATTCTCAAAGTTTCTTACTTTAGAACAGAAACTTTCGTTATTAGTCCAAAGTTCTCTTAATAAAACGTTATACATACTTTATTTCATTCTTTAACTAATATTCTCTCTCTCTTTCTCTCTAAGAACAGTTTGGTAGCAGGTCTACCTCAAAGAGGAGACTCAAGCCAAATGAATATAATTGCAAGAGCAAAGTAACGCCATCCACAAAAGAAAAAAAAAATTAATATAACTAATGGCGTGATCTGCAGCAAATATTTCCTTTACAAATATATCGATAATAGGAGTTACAATAGAGACAAAAATTGCATAAGACAGACATGAATGTGAAACCAAGAAGGAAGGGATATTAATTCGTTTTTCCCAAAATTAGTGCGACAGATACAAAGCTCACCGACGACGAAAATGAATATTGGCATATATATATATATATATATATATATATATATATATATATATATATATATATATATATATATATATATATATATATATCTATGAAGGTTGGTTGATTAAATGGCATTGTTTCGGCCTTTCATTTTCCACGTGATTTAGTTAATTTTATTTTCCATTTTCAGAACTCGATGGCATTCTAGAAGCAATAACGCTGTGAGTACCAGTTAGTTGACTCTTAGATATTAATGTACTTGGTTATTTAACGTATGAAATCATGTAAAGAGTTTTTTATGTGTTTAGAATAATAGCGCATTGCATTAAAGAGTGACATACTGTAGTTCGTCTTGTGAAAACAAAACAAATAACTTTTAATCATAACTTGAAGAGGTACTGAAGTTTTCTATATATATATATATATATATATATATATATATATATATATATATATATATATATATATATATATATATATATATATATATATAAAACTTCAGTACCTGTCTTCAGGTTATGATTAAAAGTTATTTGTTTTGTTTTCACCAGACGGACTAAAGTATATCACTCTTTAGTACAATGCGCTGCTATTCTAAACACATAAAAAACTCTTTACATGATTTCATACGTTAAATAACCAAGTACATTAATATTTAAGAGTCAACTAACTGGTACTCACAGCGTTATTGCTTCTAGAATGCCATCGAGTTCTGAAAATGGAAAATAAAAATAATTGAATCAGGTGGAAAATGAAAGACCGAAACAATTGCATTTAACCAACCAACCTTCAGATAACCGCACAATGTACGTAAAATAATATCAACAGCACGCATTGTGCTCGGGTAGCTAAAGCAATGCATGCATCCTTCCAAACCCCGATGAACTTCTCTCCGTGAACATTCCGGATGATGAAATCAAAACAGAGAGAGGGGTGATCTCCCTTCATACACATCTATGTATGATCTACTGTTGTCCCGAATTTAAATAAAATGTCTTTAACCATGTAGAAGAAGTTGTTATGACACGGCACATTGGGGAACATTTTAATTATGCAGAGCATGATATAGATCACTATGGTTCATAAGTAGTTTACAGAGAAAACATGAAAGCAAGTAGACAATGCCATTTTATGCAAATCTATCCATGGTGGCCTACCTTCGTTCCCAGTTTGACCTGAATCCCTTTAGCAGTGTTGTAGTTGCGATTACAAGGTAAGTGCGAGACACACCGGTGGACAGATAGACGTACAGACAGGCGGACTACATTCCTTTGCGTGAACATTTATGCATGGTGGTCTACTTTGTGCCAGATTTAGCTGAAATCTCCAATTGTGTACGAGGAGTTGTGGCGACAGGATAAGCATGACAGATGCACTGTCGGACAAAACGATACTGAAAAACAAACGGGTCATTGCACAACAGGTGATTTACTGATGTACAGATTGCAATGGCTTGACGAGAACTTCTTAAAGAATTCATGTGAGCTTGCGTGTCATGAAAGTTTTCGAATGTAATATATTATACAACCAGTACGTGACCATTGCTGGTGCATTAAGTTTTGAATCAAAGCTTGAAACCACAATTTTTCCTTTAAATTTGAGCATTTGTTGACCATAGCTCTAGAAATCTAGCAAATTAATGACATGGATAAATACATTTGTATAATCTGTAAATACGCAAGATTATGTCCTTAAATATACAATATAACATTTATTCCAATAAAATTTACACACGAAGCACGACTGTATGCACAGATAAAACATACGCATACATACACACAAACAAACTCTGATACAGAACACACTAAAATCACGAACCTTGCAGAGACTAAGAGAGAAAGAGCATCCTGGTAACGCCAGTCGGAGACTATTCAAACAACGCCGGGGAGCAGGTCAAACAATCCGCGTCAAAGTCGCGAGCGAACTTTTCAAAAGCAAACCCCCGTTTAGAGTTTCAAATAAAAATCCAGTATGCGATATATATGAAACAAAATATAACAAAACAACAGAAAAAAAAAAAATAAATAAAACTGAGCATGAAAATGGGCGAATTGAACCCATTAAACATCATTTCATAGACGAAAAATTCAAGAGAAGGAAATACAACACGTGCATAAAGTGTAATAAACAAGAAATTGCGAGGATGTAAATATTTGATCAAAACATCCAAAACATATTTATTTTCTTACGTATCACATAGAAAAACACACAAGGAAATACGACTCATTCGAAAGACAAGGAAACTTACCTTTATCTCTGGGTCATCAGTCTCCTCTTCACGGGGAATGGGTGCAGAGCTAAACGACCCTGAGAAAGAAATGAGGATCAGGAGGTTAAATATTGATGCCTCATTCCCTGAGCATTAAATGAACATCAATATTTTGAATGGGACGAGTATTATTGTCCTTTTTTAAGTACCAAGAAGCATAATTATGTAGTGAATAATTATTTGTATTCCTCGAAAACAATTTGTATTCCTCGAAAACAATTTTATAAACTGACAACCCTTTTCGCCCGATTTTTCCTTTATACTTTAACGGTAGAAGTTGGCTAAAAATCTCCCGGGGACACAGGCGCAATTAGCTTACTGTATTTCCAAGCCCTGCGCACCATACCTTCGTCCTCCGAAAAAGTTTGAGCCAAACGCTTACTAACAGAACCAAACAAGAAGTGAGGGGCTTATGCCAGTTTCCTGAAAAGTCATTTTTGTCGCTACTGACCAGGACAGAGTTATGAATATGATAGTTAGTCGACTTAGTTGCACTGCAGCCATGGTGGGAAATGTAAGGTGTTGGCAATATAATTTTAAAAGACTTACAGATAACAGACCCGGAGGGTTAAGCACATAACACAAGCACATCACACACACACACACACACACACACATATATATATATATATATATATATATATATATATATATATATATATATATATATATATATATATATATATATATAGAGAGAGAGAGAGAGAGAGAGAGAGAGAGAGAGAGAGAGAGAGAGAGAGAGAGAGAGAGGTTAAGTAATAAAGGAGTCTGCTGCCAATTCTAGTGAACTTGCTACTGTTCGTTTTTCCTCTCTCTGTCCGCAATTTCCTTCCAGCCCAACTTCTATAGATGGAACAAACCATATTTTTCAAATTCTGTGGCTTGCTGCTTTACTTTCAAGTTGTTTTGTGATACGGCTTGAATTTAAAATAATACTAAAAATTCACAGGAAAATTTAGTTCTGTATTTTTTAAACTGTACCGCAACTGCTTTGCAAGTGTCGAATTTGTGGGTTTAATTTAAAATACTAACAATATAAACTCCATATTATTTCCGTAATAGAGGAGTCAGTTTCTCTGCTTACTTATTCAAGGTAAATATTTGTGTATCTAATGACTCTAACAAATGGACGCATATTGATCATTATTTAAATGAAGTAGTATTCCTTCTGCCAACGGAGTACGGTAAATCTGTACGGACATCACATCCCTAAACGAATAAGCTTTATACTCAAATATGAAGTTTTAGAGAGAGAGAGAGAGAGAGAGAGAGAGAGAGAGAGAGATATATATATATATATATATATATATATATATATATATATATATATATATATATATATATATATATATATATATATATGAAGTTTGAGAGAGAGAGAGAGAGAGAGAGAGAGAGAGAGAGAGAGAGAGAGAGAGAGAGAGAGAGAGAGAGAGAGTGTATATATATATATATATATATATATATATATATATATATATATATATAGATTTATAACTTAGTTTAACCAGACCACTGAGCTGATTAACAGCTCTCCTAGGGCTGGCCCGAAGGATTAGACTTATTTGCGTGGCTAAGAACCAATTGGTTACCTAGCAACGGGACCTACAGCTTATTGTGGGATCCGAACCACATTATACCGAGAAATGAATTTCTGTCACCAGAAATAAATTCCTCTAATTCTTCATCGGCCGGCCGGAGAATCGAACGCTGGCCTAGGAGAGTGCTAGCCGAGTACGATATCGACCCATCCAATGAGGAACTAAGAAAGAGAGAGAGAGAGAGAGAGAGAGAGAGAGAGAGAGAGAGAGAGCAACGCACAAGTGTCAGTGGGTGGGGGGAGGGATTCCACAAATAATTAGTTCATCATAAAAACGCATCATTGTATTCCAGAAATCTAGTACACTTTTCCCCTTTAGTAACGAGAGACCATATTCTTGTTTGACAAAATCATCATTGCATTCTTTCGAATTCACTCTTAGCTGCAATTTCCTTTCCACCTCATAAGCAGTACTACTAAATACTCAGAGCGCTCCTTCCCTCTAATGCCTCAAGGTAAAACGTATGTGACTTTCTCCCTCGTAATCAAAGACCGACAGAGAAAACTTAATTTGACAGAATAAGATCCAAATGAGAAACAATCAGTTTCGAAAAATGGACTTCGGAGAATAATTGATATCTAGGTTGAACAAGGATATGTGTATTAAAAGAGTCTCAGTCATTAAACACAGAAGGACCACAAAAAACCCGGGACGGATGCTGTGATCGAATTTTCTAAAACATGTCTGAAATGAATAAATATACAACTATATACATTGATTTCTAAAGTGCTCAAAAATAGGACAGGTCACCATCCAGTTCGTCAGAATGTATACACATACATACATACGTACATATATATACACATATAATATATATATATATATATATATATATATATAAAGAGAGAGAGAGAGAGAGAGAGAGAGAGAGAGAGAGAGAGAGAGAGAGAGAGAGAGAGAGAGAGAGAGAGAGATTGTAAAATAAAGTATAAAGTTTCAAAGGAATTCTTATATCGTGGTTCTCTAAGGTAAGAACCACAAAATAAAAAGAAACAATGGATAACTAGGCACAAAGAAAGAACATCACATCGAGGCAAACACTGCAATCGCGAATAAAACGACAAAAGATTCGCTATGTAATGGATTTGCCAATCAAAGACTCCTGCAACCTACTGCACACAATAAATTATTTTACTATTTCCTTACGCTTATTTTCCTATCTACAATTCGAACTTAAGCATACGCCGTAAAACATGTTTTTCATAGGGTGGGAAAATTTTATTAGATAATGAATGTAATGGTATGAATGAAGATGGTTATAATGAAAAATATAACAAAGATCTTGATAACGACAACGAAGATACAGATTTCGTAATCATTATCAATCACTGAAAAACATGCTTGAGAAAAGAAAAACTACACTTACTGAGGCCGAGGC
>NC_089752.1:37928076-37938076 GCF_040412425.1 Macrobrachium rosenbergii | reverse complement strand
ATTTTTTTTTTTTTTCGTGTTGTAGCTTTTATTTTCATCAGTGAATCTGGCCTAGATATTGGGCATTAGTATAATTTATTTAGGTGAGTAGAAACTAGATCATCCTCACCCTACTTTTGTTCAATGCAGTTTAATGTATGACTTCAGTTCTTCAGATTTCAATTCATTTTACGTCTTCACGGTTAGGCTAGATATGCAGAACAAGTGTCAAGCTGTTTACTGTTTCAGACCTAGTATGGAAAGGTGTGGCGACGTGTCTGCCATATCTACGCGATATCCAAACTTAGGTCAAGGTTTTATGAATCAAATCTGGGAAAAGTGGCAACGTCTAAAACGTACTATATGTTCGTGGTCATTTTGGTTTAACTATGATATTGATAACTGGCTAATATAGAGATTTGTAAGGTAGCAACGTAGGTGGTATTGACTGAAATGATCGGCTGTTGTTTACAGCTCTAGTTACCTCCCACCCGCGGCGAATTTGGTGGGCTTGATATTAGGGCCTGGAATTATAACAAGTCCTTTTAAAAAGATTCCGGTTCCTTCTTTTATTGATGATGGTCACTTGTCACTTCGGAATTCCCTTGTCGACGGTCAAAATTCATGGGGAAAGTAAAAGTCGTTTAACTTACCTGTACAAAAGGGAGATCACTAAATTCACCATTGTCCATCACACAAGGAATTGGAATCAGTCAAAAGGGCTGGGGACAATCTGAGGCATCATTCTCAAACTAATGTTCGAGTGGTTCCACCCACCAAACTCAAAGCAGGTGGAAGGAAGGAAAGGAGATATGAAAACAACAACTGATCATTACCTTCCAAGGATACCTGAATATGCCTTTGATATACACACACACACACACACACACACACACACACACACACACACACACACACACATATATATATATATATATATATATATATATATATATATATATATATATATATATGACTTAGAAATTGATACAGTTTACTTTTAATTAATATTTTTATTTAGAAAACAGACATGCATCGGTGATGATGTAAAATTCATAACAGGAATCTAGGTTTAGCCCAAAAATTGGATTATACAGACTACCAAATGCAAGATCTTTTGGAAACAGCTAGAATATATACCATTATATGGCCTGTCAAATAAAAATCTGATGATTATTAACAACTATAATTCGAATGACTAATTGTTGTAACCTGCTATTTATAAATTCTAGAACGTCAAAAAGAGTTTCATATACAACAAATAAATTTCCATACATGAAACAATGCACGTGTGTTGGTCCTAAAAGAGAGTGTTATTTTCCAAATGTCGCCACGCTGATAATACTATAGCCAAGGGAAAAATTCCTGTTATTATCATGGCTGGAAAGAGCAGACGTATAAATACCTGAGTGGTGAAAGGGAAACGGCCGTATGTATATACGATAATAGTCTTATATGGGTTAAAATATATGGAATAAGATACAGAAACTGATATAAAAAAAAAAAGCAAACGAAGATAGCGCGGCCGGGAGGCGTATTTACAATCTGTATACACAGTCGTGAGCATACCCGCCAGCAGCCAATCAGATACCAGATCACATAGCCAATCAGATTCGAGCAATGACGTCATCGACCGTATATTTCAATTACCTATATTTTATCCTATATTAGACAACTGTGTGTGAGCAGCAATAACCCATATGAGAAATATTGTTCAAATATTAAGCCTCTTATGTATTTGTGTCCATAAAGGAGACTAAAATTGTGCGCATTAAGTTAAATTAAGATATGGAGCGAACAGTGACGTCATCGACGAAGAAGAATGTAAACAACAGATTTCTAAACGCCTGCTAGAAAATTCCAGCAATGACGTCCTCGACCGTATATTTCAATTACCTATATTTTATCTTATATTAGACAACTGTGTGTGAGCAGCAATAACCCATCTGAGAAATATTGTTCAAAATTAGCCCACTGGTGTATTTGTATGCATTAAAAAGCCCGAAATAATAAATAAAAAAAATATGCACGCAAAGAGTGACGTCATCGTCTTCTTAAAAGTCCGCAGAAGAAGAATCCTCCTCATTCCACCGCGTTGTTGATATTCTTTGGGCGCCGCCACGCTGCGTACATATTTACAATCGGTGCCGTTTCACGTTGCTTCAAAATGTCCTCCAATCTAAATTTTACTGAAGAAGGTTTCTCTAACATAGTAATACGAAATGAAAAGAATATTGTACAATTGAGAACTAATGCATTTGATGATGATGATGAAGCGCTGAGATGGAAAGAGGTTTTTACTGCACGCAATAGTACAACTTTCAATGCTGCAAGATTATATCATGGTGTAAGATACCGCTTTCACGAAAAGTTCATCTGCCTGCATGGTGACAATCGGCATAAAGGAGTTAAAAAAACTTATACTGGGTAAGTTAAGCCCATTGAAGCTTTTAAGTTAAGTTTAATATGCTGCCAAACACAGGGCCAATTGTGATGCAACCATTGCTATTTCATATGCCTTGACTAAGTCATTTCGCTTCATGCCATAGTAGCAGCTAGGGAGCGAACATAAGAGGGTAATTGTTTATATTAACGCCACAATCCAATGACTTCATTTGTTTACATAATACCTGCTCGCAAGGTGGTAATGCACAAATGAGCCTTCTTGCCATTAAAATTCACACAAAGTAGTTCCATAGTACTACTGTACAAATAAAAGCCCTCCTCTATTTGCCTTGAAGAAACTCCTCAAATGGGGGTTTCGTCAACATTCTTCTTCGTCGATGACGTCACTGTTCGCTCCATATCTTAATTTAACTTAATGGGCACAATTTTAGTCTCCTTTATGGACACAAATACATAAGAGGGTTAATATTTGAACAATATTTCTCATTTGGGTTATTGCTGCTCACACACAGTTGTCTAATATAGGATAAAATATAGGTAATTGAAATATACGGTCGATGACGTCATTGCTCGAGTCTGATTGGCTATGTGATCTGGTATCTGATTGGCTGCTGGCGGGTATGCTCACGACTGTGTATACAGATTGTAAATACGCGGCGCCGGGAGGCGTATTTACAATCTGTATACACAGTCGTGAGCATACCAGTCAGTAGCCAATCACCAACCAGATCACGTAGCCAATCAGATTCGAGCAATGACGTCATCCAGCCTATATGCGAATAGCATATCACTTAGCTATATTTTATCGTATATTAGACAAATGTGTGTGAGCAGCAATAACCCATATGAGAAATATTGTTCAAATATTAACCATCTTGTGTATTTGTGTCCATAAAAGAGACTAAAATTGTGTTAAATTAAATTAAGATATGGAGCGAACAGTGACGTCATCGTCGATCAAAATGTAAACAACAGATGAGATGCAATTGAGAAAACCTTATGAATTAACAGCAAAGAAGGAAAATTTAACAAAGCCTTAAAATATTAATAACTTATATCGACTTTACTAATTTTTTAACATAAAAATGTCTAAACTGCTAGAAAATTCCACATTTCATAGAATACTGTATACAGGTGGAAAGTAGCCCATTATTCTGTTCACAAAGCTTACACGAAACAACATCACCCAAGTTTTTATATTGCACGCACTATTTATAACAAGTTACATCATTATAATAAGCTTATCTACAGCAACTGACTTAATTAACATTATGGATTCTAAAAAAAAGGGCCCTATTAACTGTGTATATTTTTAGCTCAGTTACTGCTAAATATGTTCGATTTCTTAAAGCTAGCCTTTAAGGAAAACGTGTTCGGTGCTTCAAGAATGCCTGTGTAATAATTATTATTGTTATTCAGAATGAAGCTTTTAACTAATATAGTTACATGAACAGAAGATTTTATGGTTATTTTTCGTTAGACTCCAGCCACCTCCCGCTTTATAATTTATATTTTTCTTGGGTAAATCACATCAAAACAAAAAATTTCTTCTCAATACATAACCTTCGCAAATGCCTAATAGCAGAGAAAAATAAGGACTTGTAAGGTAAGACAATACCAGCCCCCTCCATAACTAATACGGCAAAATTGTAACCAGTAAACACCCCTAGTTTACGTTAGGTTGGTATTTTTAGGTTCTTTTACTACCTTATCATTTCCTGGCCATTTTTGCATGAAAAATCCAAAATGGTTTTTCATGCAAAAATGGCTAGCTGGCACCTTTGGAAATGGCTGGCTGGAGTCTTCCGAAAAATTACCGATTTTATTATATTGACGACATAAAACGCCATACTTGAAACAACGTAGCGGGGAAAAAATGTCAATATTGCTTTCACAAAGGAGGAATGAGGACTCTTCTATTTAGTTTTAAGAAGACAATGACGTCACTCTGTGCGTGCATATTTTTTTATTTATTATTGGGCTCTTTAATGCATAAAAATACACCAGTGAGTTAATTTTGAACAATATTTCTCATATGGGTTATTGCTGCTCACACACAGTTGTCTAATATACGGCAAAATATAGCTAATTAAAATATGCGGTCGATGACGTCATTGCTCGAATCTGATTGGCTACGTGATCTGGTTGGTGATTGGCTTCTGGCTGGTATGCTCACGACTGTGTATACAGATTGTAAATACGCGGCCGGGAGAGTAGTTGCCATGTTGTGTTTTTTCCTTTTTTGCTGACAGTCTGGGTAGAATAAATTTTTGCTGGCCGCACTCTTACCTGACAGCTGTGGGCACCAGAGCTGCTTCCCATAGAAAACGGTTATTGGGTTAAATATTTCTTGATGATTTAACATTACATACTTGATTTAATTTCACTTATTAAGATTTTCTTTTCAAATCTTGAATAATTCTTGATAGTTTAAATTTTGCTCGATTAATATAATTTCTTGATAAATTAAAGTTTTTGTGATTTAATTTTATTTAATAATTTAACTCAAGAATTAATTAAATTTTGTGTTGTTTTTAAGTAAGAGTAAATTTTCCAGATTATGGATTCTAATTTAAATTTTGAATTTAACAATAATTTTTTTATTTAAAATAAAAAAAAAACAGTGTTTCAATTATTAACCACCTGTAAATAGGATTAATTGTGTGCATAAGGCAAAGTGATAAACATGTTTTGTTCCTTTAGTTTTGCTGAAGTGAATTAAGACCAGGGAAACAGTTAAAGTTGTTTGATGGAGTGATGCCCTTTTATTCTAGTATATTTCTTGTTTAATGGTTGATACCTCACAATTCTTTTGATAAACTTAGTTAGATTTTTCACATGATTAACGAGCTTTTTAAGGGATCACTGTTACCTTTAGAGTACTCAGTCGTAATGCTTATTGTTATGAAGGTTCAGGTATCTGTCTGAAATGAGGTAAATTTTTGAATTCTGTGATTAGTTGTGTAATACCCAAGTACTTGGTATGTCGTGACAATATATTATATATATATATATATATATATATATATATATATATATATATATATATATATATATATATATAATGAAAACTGTATGAAGCAAAAATTGAAAAAAAAGAAAAATTTTAGAACGTGAGAATAAATGCTAAAAATGACGGACAATTATATATAGATTGCCCATCCGCAGTGAAATCTCATCTATTCATACAATGCTTTCCCCACACTCATTTTCGCAATAAATCAAGAGCAAAATCTGCTTTTCTTCCTTTGATGGACGTCGTACTGCACACCGCCTAATAAAATCGGAATTTATCGAGACTAAAAGGAAATCCTCAAAACCCTTAATCGCCTTCGCATCATTAAGGTAAATTCGAGAGCATAATCAACACGAAAGGTGTAGACAGCGACTTATAATGGCCTTTTCTTGGAGCTCTTCCCTTGAAATTACAGTTATAATGCACATTTCTCTCTCTCTCTCTTACACTTTAAACCTATAAGAGGATATCAGCCTGGGGTCTCTCTCTCTCTCTCTCTCTCTCTTACACTTCAAACCTATATGAGGATATCAGCCTGAGGTCTCTCTCTCTCTCTCTCTCTCTCTTGCACTTCAAACCTATATGAGGATATCAGCCTGAGGTCTCTCTCTCTCTCTCTCTCTCTTGCACTTCAAACCTATAAGAGGATATCAGCCTGAGGTCTCTCTCTCTCTCTCTCTCTCTCTCTCTCTCTTTCTTTCCCTCTCTCTCTCTCTCTCTCTCTCTCTCTCTAACACTTCAAACCTAGAAGAGGGTATCAGACTGAGGTCTTAATTTTCAAGTAAATGCAAAGCCGCTTACATAACTACACACATGCAAATACATCTGAAAGAGTGCCAATGAAATGAGTACCTCTTCAGGGGAATTCAAGAGCTTTCTCAAAAATGAATGCAAACAATAATTACCTGCATCCATGGGGTTTCATATACATGAAATAAAAATATGAAAATTGTTACTTTGTAAAATTAATTCTAGAAATGCAAAATCACTAGCAATAATAAATACTTAGTAAATAAACGTGTAAAAAACAAAACAAATTACTTATCTAACTTTGTTGATATGAAAGCATAGTTAAAGGTTACACTCACGTTCTAACCATCAAAAGTACTTAAAAAGTACACAAAAAGAAGCTTTCATTTCATTTTTTAACAATAAAAAGATGCATATATTGATGTATACTGAGAGAGAGAGAGAGAGAGAGAGAGAGAGAGAGAGAGAGAGAATATACTGATATCCAGGTTGAGACTTTATACGTGGGGTGCAGCGATAAGCAGAACAACTGCAACGAAACGCAATGATACATAACTGTCCAAGAACAGGAAAATGGGCTCGCCTCCTATATTCAGGAACCCATATTAAAAAAATAATATGTCGATATCACAATGAAGTGAGATGATGTGTTCATGAGACAGACAACGGCACGGAAAATACAAAGGGAGAGACAGGGCTTAGTCTGAGTGGCGACGAAAATATCACTAATGGAATGAACAAAATCTTTGCAGTAAAAAACCCACAAACAAAGAATGCATGAGGTAGAGGATCCTACTTGCTGGAACAAATTTAAGTTGGTTCTAACAACAAAGCCACAAAGAGACATTTTCAAAGGATATGCAACATCTCGTCGGATCAAGTAACAAATGTACAAATTAAAAACCAACCATCACCAAACAGCATAAGCAAGAATGTGTCGCATGGCAATAGACATGGAATGGTATTCAGCAGAGAGAGAGAGAGAGAGAGAGAGAGAGAGAGAGAGAGAGAGAGAGAGAGAGAGAGAGAGAGAGAGACTAGTCTGATGAGCAGCAAATGAAACACTAATAAAATTAAACTTAGTATGGGCACAGTAAATAGTATAACATTTCCGTCTGTCTATCTCATATAATATATATATATATATATATATATATATATATATATATATATATATATATATATATATATATATATATATATATATATATATATATATATATATATATATATATATATATATATATATATATATATATATATATATATATATATATATATATATATATATATATATATATATATATATAAATATATATAAATATATATATATATATATATATATATATATATATATATATATATATATATATATATATATATATATATATATATAGGAAGTAGGGGTGAGGAGGTGAAATATATGATGTCAAGATGCTGGGCAATGTAACTGAAACAACTATCTTAACAGGAGAGAGAGAGAGAGAGAGAGAGAGAGAGAGAGAGAGAGAGAGAGAGAGAGAGAGAGAGAGAGAGAGAGAGAGAGTTTATCGGTTGCAATTCAGAATTTTCCCGGGCAGCACCCGGTTGGTTAGCTAGTATATACAGATGTGTATATATATATATATATATATATACAGTATATATATATAATTATTATTATATCTGTTTACTCACACGTCTATGTACTATTCAGTATAAGTAAAAAGATACACGGCTACACTAATAAATCATTTTTAGCGGAAATTTTCTTTGAAAATCTTGGTAAAAAGTAACATCTAATTAAAATCGTTTAAAGCCTCAACAAAGATCCCTGAAAAATCTTAAAATGTGCTAACGCCGACCACCTTCGTGCGGGATAATGACATCATTCCCATTTAGAACTCTAACTCTCTATTTAATATGGTAAAGCGTCCCCGTACGTTCGTTTAACAAGAACCTGGGAAAGAATATATACCGGAAGGGCGGCTTCGCACGCGACCTTCAAGATATATAGTGAAAACTTTCGAATCAAAGCAGTAGCGAAATTAAACAAGTAAAAAATGCGCCGAAATTCTTCGGCGCAATCGAGTTTTCTGTTACAGAGTATGATGCTGTATGAAACTTTCAGCCACAGCCCAGTGGTGGCCTGTGTTATTGTCACCTATAGCGGTGCCAGACGCACGATCATGGCTAACTTTAACCTTAAATAAAATAAAAACTACCGAGGCTAGAAGCTGCTTAAAGATTGGAGGGTGGATGATCAACATGCTAATTTGCTGACCTCTAGCCTCAATAGTTTTTAAGATCTGAGGGCAGACAGAAAAAGTGTGGACGGACAGACAAATGGCCATCTCAATAGTTTTCTTTTCCACAAAACTAAAATGATTAATCATACACAGACATAACTTCAAGTTCGTAAGTGTATTAGACAATCTTCATATTTTCTGGAAAAATAATTCTAACATGTATAGTAGGACTAACACGAGAGACCTAGTGGGCTGTCTCCCTATAACGTGAGTGCCTGTGCTCGCAGAAGTATCACATGCGCTCATATATATATATATATATATATATATATATATATATATATATATATATATATATATATATATATATATATATATATATATATATATATATATACACACATATAGATACATATATACATTATATATATACATATATATAAATAAATATATATATATACATATATATAAATATATATATATATATATATATATATATATATATATATATATATATATACACATATAGATACATATATACGTTATATATATACATATATATAAATAAATATATATATATACATATATAAATAAATATATATATATATATATATATATATATATATATTAATTTATTTATATTTATATATATATATATATATATATATATATATATATATATATACATATATATATATACACATGTAGAATCTACTGGTCACTTTTACCAGACACATATGTAATTCTAATAGCCACAATGCCCTCTTAACTTCTCGAATTCTTCGCGCTTTTTTGGATATGCTTGTAACTACGAAGCCGAATGTATCCAAACGAAAGAAATTGAAGAGCCAGTGAACGCCGGTCGCGGGAAGCGAACCCGAATTCCATATTCACAGGGAGGTCACGTTGCCGACCTGGCTACGAGAGGAATAAACGTCTATCACCTCTCGTACATACATATATCTGTCGTTTTCAGATATATTTATTAGAGCTGGAATAGACCCATCCTCACCATCGTAGCCAAGTGGGCAATCGTTTTTATTGCTTTTTTTAGGCTTCGTAGTTACAAGCATATCCAAAAAAGCGCGACGAATTCGAGAAGTTAAGAGGGCATTGTGGCTATTAGAATTACATATGTGTCTGGTAAAGTGACCAGTAGATTATACATATATATTTCAGCCTAAAAAAGCAATAAAAACGATTGCCCACTTGGCTACGATGGTGAGGATGGGTCTATTCCAGCTCTAATAAATATATCTGAAAACGACAGCTATATGTATGTACGAGAGGTGATAGACTTTTACCCTTCTCGTAGCCAGGTCGGCAACGTGACCTCCCTGTGAATATGTAATTCGGGTTCGCTTCCCGCGACCGGCCTTCACTGGCTCTTCAATTTCTTTCGTTTGGATACATTCGGCTTCGTAGTTACAAGCATATCCAAAAAAGCGCGAAGAATTCGAGAAGTTAAGAGGGCATTGTGGCTATTAGAATTACATATGTGTCTGGTAAAAGTGACCAGTAGATTCTACATATATATTTCAGCCTAAAAAAGCAATAAAAACGATTGCCCACTTGGCTACGATGGTGAGGATGGGTCTATTCCAGCTCTAATAAATATATC
>NC_089752.1:37888076-37923076 GCF_040412425.1 Macrobrachium rosenbergii | reverse complement strand
CTACTGTAATTACTATGAAGAAGCCAAAATTGGGCTTTTCTACAGAAAAATATTTTTAACAACAGGAGAATTCTAAAAATATTCCAAAAGTGGATAAGGAGAATGATGAAGAAATTAGGTTGGAGGGAGCATATTATGAGCAATGAAGTACCGAATTTAGAATGGTAGGAGATGAAAGGAGTTTGAAAAAACAATCAGAGGTAAGACGAAAGTACCAGGTGGGGAATATCTCAAGGGAGAAGCATCAGTGAAGGTGGGTAGAGGGAGTGGATATACGGGATATTTAATGAGACATAAGAAAGTGCCGATCGGCCCTGAGACGAGCAGTGTAAAACTGATAACATCCTAATATGCTAATACAGCTACCTTTAACATTTTTAATTACGCTAAGGAAAGAACTTATCCATGACAGAAAACTGGGCTTTTTCATGTAAAACAAAAATTCCAAGCAGAAAGCAGACATTATTTAAAACTAGGACAACTCTATTGAATGGCCTTTCCAAGGAATCTACCATTTCAGGGAGAGAATGTCTTATTGCAGACGTGCTCACAAAAAAGATCGTGGGAGACATTAGATTGATGCCTGACTAATGGTACATTATAATCTAAAGAAGGTTATAAGACGAAACTATTTCCTCGCAACGGACTAAAACACGCATATCTAATCACCGGTGTACAACACTAAACATATTTAATGATTATAACTGAATTGCTGCAATATGTTCGTTGAAGTCATTTAAAATATCACTTTATGAGGTTACTTGCTACCATTAGGATTGGGGCTGACGACACAGAAACAATAATCTTTCACGATCGATAAAAAGATTATCTCCTGTGAATGATTCAGAATGACGGGAATGGGGGAACATTGAAAAACAGAAAGCCTTCGATGGCATACCAACTCATGATTCATCTGTGGTGAACTCGCAAAAGTAAAGCTAGGACTTTGCATCTAATAAAAACTAAGATCTTGTCTTTGAAACAGCTTCCTCTAACTATTACTTCCCAATGCAAATGTGGTTTTTTTCTCCCACCTGCACCTTCAAGTCCTTGTACAAGTACACCGCACCGTCTTCTTGGTTTTCTGGATCTCTATCTTGCTGCCCAACTCCTCCAACTCCCTCTTTTTCACTGTCTGAGTGTTGTACGGCCGAACTTATCCTAGTGCTTGGCTCGCCAGTTTAAGTTTCATAAGAATCAAATTAAGAAAAAACAGCTTCGTTTCATAAACGCGATTCCCAATAATTATTTTAAATGATTCCGGACTCAAGATTTATGTATAGAAAAGCCTTGGCAAATATATAAAAAAAATAATTTTTAGAAAAGAAACCTTTAGAAAAAGCAGCTAAGAAAAATGTTTTCAAAGAAATATACACCTAGCATCCCGATTCCAAGGCCCAAGGCAGCATTGCGAAGGGTGGGGGGGGGATAACAATTGCCGGAGTGCAAGACGTGCACCATTATGCAAAGGAGAATGCTTCTCATAAGGAACGGAAACTCGCTTACTGAGAAGGGAAAGCATGCACGCGCGAGACAACGGCGGTAACAACGTTCTAAGGAAAATATAAGATACGCGTTGTTAGCGTAAATAATTGACCATTTTGAAGAAAACTGGAACAAGAATTATTTTTATGGGAAGAATATTCTGTTCGTAAAAAGTTTTATCAAGTTGTTAACTAGGCTACATGGATGTATTGTAAGGTACTTTCAATCTCGACATTAAGAACATCAGGGAACAATGGGGATGTCAGAAAATGAGAGGCAGAACCTTGTCCTTAGTCTATACACTCAGAAATCCAGCTTTACAACAGAGAGAGAGAGAGAGAGAGAGAGAGAGAGAGAGAGAGAGAGAGAGAGAGAGAGAGAGAGAGAGAACCTGCTTGTTCTGTAGCCACTCGTTCGTCTATGCATGAATAAGTGTAAGCCATTGCATTTTAATTATAGTCTTGACCAGAACCGTCATGACAGGCGTAATCATAAATTTAAAAACATAAAAAGACTTTTACCCAAATGCGCGAAGAGAATACGCAAAATATTCTGGAAAGCGGAGTAGTTGCTGAAGGACCATTGGGCTAACCCTTAGAGGAACAAAGGGAAACACTAATTAATTACTGCCAAATGCATGAGATCGCTCCGAAAAGTCGTACCACCGAGTACCATTTTAAGAAAACCAACTATCAGAAATGCTCTCTCTCTCTCTCTCTCTCTCTCTCTCTCTCTCTCTCTCTCTCTCTCTCTCTCTCTCTCATACAAGCATGTGCACCTTCATTATCACCACAGCAGTAATGGCAACTAATGCTTTCGACTGCAAACACTCATTCAAAGTGGATTCAAATGTCTTCTCATGGTTTCGATTTAATTTAAATTTTTCTCAGTCAGGAATTCGATCGAGGATCAATTTTCCCTCTTAAACATGCAACCTAGGTTAAATTGTCTCTCCTCTATTGATACAATTATCCTTCGTAGATCAACAATTTTATTAGGTATAACAAATAATACGTGCACGTTTCCAAATCAATTTTCACTTTCTGCTTACGAAGCCAACAGCTTTTTCTTACTCCATCACCTGAAGTAAGACCGAACATTTAAGTATTAAAAGTAATATCGGAATAAGAAGAGGAAAAATGCGAACAACAACAAAGACACCCACCATTCTTGATAGGAGCTGTCAACTCGAGGCCTTAGCAGTGGCTGAGAGAGAGAGAGAGAGAGAGAGAGAGAGAGAGAGAGAGAGAGAGAGAGAGAGAGAGAGAGAGAGAGAGAGACTGAATACAATTACGGATGGTTTGGCGAACTCTGTCTCGAGTTAAACCAAACTATCCGAGTCGGTATTGGAAAACTCATCCGGATGGATGAACGCTGAAGCTGGATGTGGAGGAGGAGAATAAATCCGATTTTAGTAAATCCAAGTCAAGTGGGGCTTGGGGGAATATGACAATGCTGCGAAAATTTGATAATTATCGCTACTAGAGAGGGTAGAATGCACGCGATAGCGAGTTATCGCACGTGTTAAGCGAAAAATTTGGCCTCGTCTATTAGAAAAGGCCTATTTGAAAGGAAATAATTCTCCGAAGAAGTCTGCAGAAGTTCTAAATATCAACACTAAAAACGTTTTATTAATGTGCGCAAGTTTTCCCTTTTACAGTAATACAAGAAAATATAATAAGCGCAAGTATACATAAAAAGAGAACAAGGAAAAAAAAATACAACCAACAGCCTGTAAGTACATATATGACTCCTTCAAGAGAACCCGTGAGTTACTTAACGGCAATCCAAGTAAACTATGGCATACACAAACACCCTCAAAAAAACAAATAGAAAAACCAAATGCATATCACTGATTTATGAAATGGAAATTGATGCCTGAATTTGGTAAACAATAAAAAAATTATCAGAGCACCACCCATCACACAGATGAAATGAATTTCCCTTCATCGGTAATGATCAGTCTCCCATATAGATGGTACACGGTCATGATCATTAATTTCAAGTGGCATCTGTCATTCTCCCTTAAATGTGGTAGGCTACAATAATCATTTATGGCAGATGTCCTTCTTTCCTACAAACTGGCCAGGCCTTCGGAGTTAAAGCCAAGGAAACAGTACCCAACGCCATAACCCCATCAATCTTCCCGCAACTAATGAACAGTCTTTCAACTCATCGAGGGTTATGTTAGTGTAAACAAGGTAGCCTAACGATGCAGCACGGGAAAACATACAAGAACCTTGAAGCAATGCAATCAATCGTTCGACATTTATTACCACTCTGAAGAGACGAACGTAAGATAGGATTCCAAGAATCAATATCATTATTTCAAAGGAAGAGATCAAGCTCACAGAAGCCATTTAATAACGGGTTTTACAAAGAGCAAAATAATAGTTAGGCTGAATTCATTTATTATAATGCGAATAAATGAAGTTTCAAAGGCTTAAATTGCACTGGTGTAAAGAGCACGAAAAGTTAGGAAATCAGCAACGAAAAACAGAATTCAATAACTATAGGAAAATCTAACAGAGAAAATAATCTACAGCCACAGTCGCCTGGCTTTAACATCTACGCATAAACATGAAATGGGAATTGCCATGTTTAAAAATATTTAATATGTAGACATTCTGTTCATTATATCATAACACTTAAGAAAAAAAACATTTCAATCTATTCAAACGAAAATATACAATCAGACAGAGGACTATAACAAGAAGCCAGCTTAAGTCAAGTACAAGAGTTTCAAACAGCCATAAGAGGCAAAAATGTTTCATTACAATACCTTGCACTACAAAGCCAACAACTTAAATACAATCTGCTACCTCAACCACAATACAAGTGGTCAATGAAAATATCCGAAGTACTAATCCTTTCAATGTAGCCAAATGAACACGAGCAATAATGAAATTCAATGAACCAGTAGTGTTTCAGCAAAAAAATTCGGATCTCTCCAAGATAGTGACCCCCAAGGATTCTAACCAGTATGTATCCACCTTTGCGGCGTGTTTAGTACAAGTCCGCTGGGGATTACCGTAAAAACATAAACAAAAGACTGTAAACATCATAAAGATAATGACCCCCAAGAAATATTAGTCATAGATAACGACTCCCGAAAACCCTTGGGGTCACTATCTAGGAAAGATCCAAAATTTCTAACTGCGTGAAAGGCATGGAAGACTGATTTGGAAAGGGGCTGCAAGATGATCAACTTTCCATGGTGAAGGGTTGACGATTTTACTCTCTGGGGCGCAATATAAAACTTCATCATTTAAGAGAATCTGTATTATATAAGGAGTGTTTGCGTTTTCAGCCCAATACGGAAACTAATGGTAGATTTAAGAAGTACACAGAGAACTTTCTTGCAACAAAAAATTCGCAAGCAGGGCGTAACTGCCTACATGAAACTGCTCTTTGACATCCCAAAACTTCTTGTCTCCAACCAGAAATCACGTAAATAACAAAAAGAACTTCATAGTGTTTCATTAATTAAACACAGTGATCGTTTAATATCAGTTCAGTAATAGAGAGAGAGAGAGAGAGAGAGAGAGAGAGAGAGAGAGAGAGAGAGAGAGAGAGAATCTTACTGCTAACAATTTTTCACTTCTTTACTCTTCAAGACAGAAGTTATTCAAAGCAGCATCGCTATTCAGTTTCACTTGAATTTATAGCGTCGTTTTCTCAATGTCGCTGCCAGTTGGAATTACATTTGGGATGACATATTTTCAGCCATTACTCGCCAAGTTAATTTCATTCGGCGTTTCACGGCAACAATTCGAGGTACAATAGAAACGTAGGTAAATGCATTAAGCTAAACGAGGGATTCTTGTATAAATATGCGTTTATCGCGTACCAAAGAATATTCACAGCATGAAAGTTCCGAAAATTTGACAAGTAAATTTCATTTATTCAATAAAAAAGGAAGTGAGGACAAATATTCATCATTCCCCATATTGAGGAACACTGAAAAAAAAAAACTGTTTAATCAAAAAACACATACAGAAACACTGACAAATTACCTTGGGCCTAATTTATTATTCAGTAATCCCAGACCTTCCCTCCTGTGAGGTGAACATGCTCTTCACTACACTTCAAGGACCGGACCCGTGAGAGAGAGAGAGAGAGAGAGAGAGAGAGAGAGAGAGAGAGAGAGAGAGAGAGAGAGAGAGAGAGAGAGAGAGAGAGAGAGCTAGCTTTATTGCTTAGCTTGCCTTTGTCAAGTATCAATAACAGCACCAGGGGAGAATATCATCTTTCGAGGTAAATTATTATGCTGAAGTGTGTGTGTGTTAGTGGAAATTTACAGACTACCGTTCATAACAGAAACGCATTTCTAACTCACATCGGGATTGAACCCGACTCTCAAATGACAGGCAGATACTCAACCAACTGATCCACATAGCTAATAAAAGACGATGGAAATTTCAGTACTTGCACAGCATCTAAGGCTCAACACTATTTCACTGTAAGTACCCCTCCTGAGTGAATATCATGGATATGGACATGCAACACCACATGCAAAAGAAATAAATCTCTAACTCTCGTTGGGCTCAGACCTAAAACTTTCAACTGAAATGCAAAGACGCCACCAACTGACTTACACGTGTAACTCGCTGGTAATAAGATGTACAACCAGCCCATATTAAACCTCAAGTACAATGCAAGTACTTAATTTCTAACTTTCTTTTATAACGTGTGAATCAATTGGTAGCATTCTTGCCTTACATTTCAAGAGCCCTGGATTTGATCCTTATTTGAGGTAAGAAAGCTAACAGTTGTAATGCTACTGACGACCAAAGCACCAGGTCAATGAAGTGTTGCAACCATGAAGTCGCGAAGTTGCGTTCTATACAACTGACTACGAAAGAAGCCTAGACAAGTACCAAGGAACAATACAATGGAACAGCCTAAACTAACGTAAAATAATCTTGGTACCAATCAACTGGAGTTTCAGTGATTATATCCTGCAACAACCACATCACAAAAGGTAAGTGAAAAGTATCCGAACAATAAGGGAAAGACACAATGCAATAAAAAATTATGCCAAAGTTCGATTCTGCCTCAGTTGAGTGGCAATCAAAAACCAAATCCACGAGTTTGAAATGAAGCATACACTGGCGAGATGAGAAAATAAACATTGTTCTTGATGCATGCCATATATATATATATATATATATATATATATATATATATATATATATATATATATATATATATATATATATATATATATATATATATATATATATATATATATTCAGTTGTATTCTATAAGATTTACGAAGATAAAATATTTCGATGTACTCCATAATGAAAACATGTATGTGTGTGTGTATGTGTCCGTGAGTGCTGTGTGTGAGTGTGCACTGATTTTCCAATCAACGCTCAAACATCAGGTCTTGTGTGACACAGAGATCAAGCAAATCATTATATAAAAATATCAATGCACACATATATGAATAAATTTTGGAAAGCTACAGAACAGTTACTGAATTACCCTCCATCTAAAAATAACACCCACGAAGTATCAAAAGGTAGGGCAAAAACTTACATGATGAATCCATCACCCTATGTCACTCAGCTTTAGGAACTCATGAAGTTTGAAAAGAGATCTACAATAGAGATAAGTACAACGGTGAAAGAGTAAATGTAACTATGGGAGGAAAATACTGAAGGTCGGTACCCGCATCTGATAAAAGACTACATTTTTGTCTTATTGAGACTGCTTTCTAAATACAATCAGTAAAACAGCAATGACACATTCTTTCCTTCGCGATGACTCACATGTAAGAAAGAAAAAATTGGAATTCGTGTCATCCGCTCGAAAAGTCTTTACAGAAAACTTATCTGTAAGAAACGAATCACCTCTTTTCATAAAAATATTTTGATAAAAACGAACAGCAAAGCCATAACACTGAGCTGCGGGTCATCATTTAATTAATTTGAAAATAACTGTATTTCGACGTTGTAGCTAAATACTACAAAGAAGGAGTTAGAACGATCCAAGACAGTAAAGTTAAGTATACCTTAGTTTTACCAGACCACTAAGCTGATTAACAGCTCTCCTAGGGCTGGCCCGAAGGATTAGGCTTACTTTACGTGGCTACGAACCAATTGGTTACCTGGCAACGGGACCTACAGCTTAATGTGGAATCCGAACCACATTATAGCGAGAAATGAATTTCTATCACCAGAAATAAATTCCTCTAATTCTTCCAAGACAGTAAGAGAAGAAGTACCTCCAAGATATACTGTAGGTCTGGAGAGATCACAAACCATTAACAAATACACACGGCATCTAATTTTCAGCGTTAAAAACGTCATGGATCACTCACCACCTTCCACCCCCCTCCCACACCCCTCGCCTTTATTCCACTCGTGTTCAGCTCCGTCGTGACCATAGCCCTCCGAGGGTATAAACGTCATCGCCATGCTCTACGGAACTTGACATACACTTTGAAGACAACAACAGCCACCATCCTCCAGGAACAGGGGTCCCGCCCCTTCCTCTGCTCACAAGGACCAACCTATGCTTTCTCCATTATCATTGTTCCACCTTTTCACCGTTAGCCTTTAAACATGCCTAGCAACTAATTCAACAGCAATCCGTAATTACTCACGTGACATCTTTCCTTTTCACAACACTTCTCCAAACCTGTTAACTGACAACCAAAAGGATACAAACAAAACTACTTCTACATCATTACTTAACATTTGATAATATTAAGGATTTAGAAGCGTGAGGTAAGCCTCTTTTAAAGAATTTACAACTGTTACACATTTCAAACTGTTTTAAATTCTATGAAGGAAATGTCCGGAGGATATCAAGCAAAATAAGGGTGAAGCGAGAGCAGATCCAAACAGAGAAGGATGTGAGGGTACGTAATATAACTGTGAAATGAAAGAGCAAATATAAACAAGCACAGGAAACCAATAACCTAGCTCACAATAAAAATGTTCACATGACTCACCCCACAGGAATATTAAAGGATTCTCGCCTTTTAATAAAAAGGGAACTAAAAAGTAGAACAAAGCATTGTGTAAACGAAAGCTTCGTTATACTACACGACTGCCCCTCACGAATGTTGTAATTATCTGTCATTATTTTCTTTACAGAAAGTTTGAGAAATGTAAATTTCTCAAACGACAAAATCCGTGACATGTCCCCCCCAAAAAATGCTTCTGGGCGTATTTACAAAAGGATTAGGGTGTGACGGCACAAACGCACCGCGTAAAAATTCCAATCTTAAAAGATCTAGAGCAAAGAAAATTGTTTGCCTGCACAGAGAGAGAGAGAGAGAGAGAGAGAGAGAGAGAGAGAGAGAGAGAGAGAGACGACAATATATTTTTCTACTTGCCACAATATTTAAAAAAAGGAAATAAATCATAGCAACTGTAATCCACACTTGTAAAAGGTAATCAGGCTAGAAAAGAAGAATCCTAAGATGGATTCCGGTATCTCCCGAAATACGTCTTCAGGATTAGTTTAGAGTTGTGAATACTTTATATAAAATAGGGTTCGATAGAACATTTCAGTCATTCTCCAAATTAAAAATACATCCGTTACTAATAACGTAGTATTCAGTTATAATTTAAAATTTACATTCCACGAAACATCAACAATAACTAACTTACCTAAGCAATTTGGCAAGCATTATCGCTCCTTGTATCTGTGAATGCAAGTTTGTTTAAGCAAGCCCCCATTTTCGTATGAGTCTCTATATATTGCCATTAAATTGCATTTTAGTCGAACATACAAAATCTGACTGTCATTTCATAACCTCGCATGTGCCACATCACAAAATATTTTATGAGAAGAGAGGCGAAGAAGTAACTACAACAGAAACACGAACTTACATAATTTGTGTTATACTCACAAAAATACACAAATACACATATCAGACTATGGTTTCAAACCTAACACAAGGGTGTGTTTGTTAATAAAAAGTGCCGGTGAGACCAAAAATGGAACACGAAGAACTGGAAGAAAGAAACAGGCAACGACCTTGACAGTCATTACCACTAAATGTACTTGACCTTAACATCATTCCCTGTTTTCTTCTTGGGACATAGATTTTATGAGCAAGTAGTTGAAATCCCCAACCATATAAAGAGTGTCCCAAAACAGATCAAAGATGTCCCACATCAGATCAAAGAATTCCCAAAAGCAATTTACGGACCATCAGTGTGTACTCCCCTGGAAGGAGGCCTTGGCGCTTTATTTAAATCATAAGCATGGTGGTATCTGTTGCCTTGTTTTTCTCAGGAGTTACCCCTTTTATGAGTTATGACTATACATATTTTTACGAATTTCCCTGGGTTTATGGTATTTCTACAGGCCGGCACCGGAAACTTTATTCAATTGGCCTTGGAGTTCTGACTTGCGTAAAGGGAAATCGTAAAAAAAAGAACAAGGGATGATTTTAGGAGCTGAAGGCTCTACTTCATAAGGAAATGTTACGTAAATACTTGGGATAAATTAAGGAATTATATTTACAAAAGAAAGCATTAGAAGGGAAAATGGGTAAGTAAATTGTTAAAGGGCTTGCAGCACCTGAGGATCCTTCTACTGGAGTCTTGACTAAGGGCAAGGCGCAGTCCAAGATGAGTCCATGCGGACAGGCCCCTCTGCAAGAGAGATTTACACATTACACGCCAGTAAAGGAACAATATAACACAGAATATGACTCGAGTCTGCACTGAGGGTACCAAGGACTCGAGGAATGAATGACCACTTTACACTTGAACACAGGACACTGGAAATGGCACTGGATAAACTGTCACAAAGACAGAGGTGAAATACTGGCACCCCAATAACCTTCTAAAGGGCAAACTGTCGTGACTGAAAAGTCTTTACTCGCACTTTACCTTTGGGGGAAGCGGGTCTCTGGCGAAGGATGACGATGGACGACCACACGTATGGCGATGCACACTGTCACTCGAGGATGACTGTGGTCTGGAGTCGGACAGGGGGGAATGCAGGTCTCTCAGCAAATGTATCCCTCGCAGGCGTGTATGGCTACTGGCCTTCTACTGTTACCGTACTTCTACTACCTACTGCTTTTCAGATCTCCTGTCCTTTCCTTTTAAGGCCTCGACCATGTGTTGCAACCGTGTGCAAACTTCTGCCGATAACTGGGGCCACGTGCAAACGATGTGTCATTTGCCAGGTGTTCAGCCATCGGGTTGCCTCTTCCCAGGTATCCTGCGAAAGGAAAGACAATTCAGCAGCTTAATCTGCCTTTAGAAGGTTGTTTTAAGCAGCTTAGTTGGGCTAAGCTGCTTAAGGGAGCGGCATCCAGCCTCGTATCTTTGCCTTTTTAACCATGCCATCTCAATATCTGTTTCAGGTAAAGAGAGGGACAGATCGAAATGTTGATAACTTTGTTCTGATATCTAGGTTAACTAGGACCAGCCATGCAGCGACGATTCTACTCTCAAAGGGCAAATTAGGTGCGGGGCGGGGAGGCGCACTGTGCAGCGACTTCTTGTAAATTATAATGATATATATATATATTATATATATATATATATATATATATATATATATATATATATATATATTCATTAAAATATAGAAACATATATATTTACATATGCATATATATACATGTGTATATATATAACGAAATCGTCTAACAACCAGTTAACTATACCTTGGAAATAACTTTGCACCCAAGGGGAGTTATAACTGATTATTGCTTAATTACCATTGGGATTAGAACCGCTGTCTGATTTAGAAACAACGAGGTATAGTGAACTGGATGTTAAACAACACTTGTGGATTAATATTTGTTGCGGTGTATGTTACAAAAATTTATACATACATATACACATATACTGTATATACATACATACATACATACATATATATATATATATATATATATATATATATATATATATATATATATATATATATATATATATATATATATATATATATATATATATGATAATAACTTTTGTACATGATTCATTTATCACACATTACCACAGGTGAAAAATAAGAGAAGGGGTGTAGGGTAAAGCACTGGAAAAGAGAACAGAACAGCATAAGCAATGTGTGAGATATGCACAAGGGAACAGTGGTATTTTTGTACATGTTAGTGAGAACAATCATGCTATCAACTGGGAAGGGACAAAAAGGACTGTATATTCTAATAACACACTGGAAATGAATATCATTGAATCTAGCTTTATAAAAGAAAGTTACAGCCATGATATGAATATCTGTCAAGGGATGTATAAACTTGATCCTTTAATATCAAAAGAAATTTGTAAGCTGTTTAAATTTTAGGTAGACCGTAGAGATGTATGAAAATCAGATTATCATATTTGTAAACACAGTACGGGGGCAGGAGGTGTAATTAAGACTTTTCCAAACTCCGCCTCTCTGACACCTGTCAGGTGTGGATCTGTTGTCGCCTATGGTCGGTATGTTTATCAGCATTGTCCCCTGAGAGTATATTGTGATTTTTAGCCAAATGAGTTTTGAAGGCCACTCCTACCTTGACACCGGTCTGTGGATGGATGTGTAGTCTCTAACAGTTGTGTATGTTCGTCAGTACTGTTCCTGTAGTATATATATTCGTGACTTCTAATACTGTGTATCAGTCCTTCGTCAATGGCTTGGAAATAAAGTCGAAACCGGTTAGGACCTACACCCCATCTCTTATTTTTCACCTGTCGTAATGTGTGATATTTATACATATATATATATATATATATATATATATATATATATATATATATATATATATATATATATATATATATATATACATACATACATACATTCATACATATATATATATATATATATATATATATATATATATATATATATATGTATATATATATATATAATATCAAGGATTACATTCCTCCCTCCTATTTAGCTGTTATCTAGCAAACTTCTAGGGAAATTTCTCACTTCACTTAGCTTATAGCAGGCACCAATATGGCGGGCGATGCAGCAGTGCAAGTACTTTGAACCAGATCATAGCTGTTAGCACCAGTGTGTAGCAGTATAGGAAGTGCCGCCCAATCGCCTGATCTACGGGGAACAATGGAAACCCCCTTCTCACCCCCATCGCATGAGGTGGGAGTAATTAGTGTTTGGGAAGGTTAAAGGGGCTTATTAGGGCTAGCGACCAGGTAGGACCTTGACCTCTAAGTAATTAATATTTAAGGATGCTTTCCCTCTGCTTTTTTGCTGGCGTATGACTCTTTGCAGGTCTGATCAGCCTAAATTTCAAAAACACAACCGCCGCTGTCTGAGAGATGCTTGAGAGCCTCCTTCGATTTCGTCAGGAACCCACGTCCCGTGTTCTTCTCCGCTTAAGCTGGTTGAAACTATCTTCAACGAACGGCCAAGTCGATTGTTTGGTGCCGCAATTATTAGACAAGGTTCGTACTTTGGAAGTAGTAGTCAGTAAGCCAGCCCTTTCCCTTCTACTTAAACCCCTTAAATTTCCCATTCCTTTAAACTTTAACTCCTTCCTCCACAAAGCAATTTTCCCTTGTTAAGAGTCCTCCTTCGGCCTCCCGTATCTCGCCCCATAATGTGCCTTGAATTCCAGTAAAGATCCAGTGATAAACATCCAGCTATCCCTTCCCCAGTGCAACTTAAGGGCAAATTAGGCTAAGTAATACAAGTGTTTAAATTTTCTCTTTGTGTGATTGCGAGCATGTGTTCCTTGTGTTAAGAGCCCAATCAATTACGATTCCCATACTGTGCTTACATGATTTCCTTATAATTATCTGCTGGGCTACGTAGTGGTATGTATTTAACATGTGCAATGTGTAACATTTTACAGGGGGATTCCATTTCCTTCAGTGTGTGCCACCGTTCTAATCCAGAACCTCTCTTACAGGAGAGACCCGCCGCTCCATTGCACTCTGTGTCCGATAATTCTGACTGCCATTCAAATCCTGAAATATTCCTGGTCGCAGTCCGATTCATCAAAGTCCGTTGCGGCCTGCCAAACTTTATATGAATTAATTTCCCCATCCTGGAGTTCAATCCTTTGCAGCAATTAACTAAGAACCTTTTAATGTAATTTTGGCCTAACCAGGTTATTATTATTATAACGGGAATAATTGTATTGTACACTGGCCTCTTATTAACTAGCTTGCTTGTTGCCAATCACTGCAGTATTGCTCACTGTATATAATTAATGAGCCTGCCCATTGATTACCATTTTGCATTCTGTTTTGTCTCCTTGCTTAATTGCTAGTCTCTGTAAATAAACCCCTTTAAATTGTAAAAGAATTCTAATTCCACATGGAGGCCTTACTCATTTAAGTGTAAATCCAGGGAAAATCTAAGGTAAGTTTTCAAATAACTTTTCCTTTGTTCATAAACTGGGCTCTCTTGGTTCATTGGCAGCATCATGATAGACCTTGTTTCAATTCTCTCCGCAACCAAGACGACCAGTTTATAACAATATATATATACCTGTATATACTGTATATATATATATATATATATATATATATATATATATATATATATATATATATATATATATATATATATATATATATATATATATATATATATATAATTACAGGGAACAGATCAACACTTGTATTAGAAGTGTACGTAGCGTGATCTTAGCGATTTACTTCAGGAAAAAGACGTGAAAAGGTTCAACCCATGATCTCACTCGCATTTTTTTCTCTCTCTCTCTCTCTCTCTCTCTCTCTCTCTCTCTCTCTCTCTCTCTCTCTCTCTCTCTCTCTCCCGAATCCCTCTCTCTCATCGTTTTCCGAAGCTCATCCACCCGACCTCTCTCATTCTCACAAGTAATTAAATGGACTATTTAAAGAAACACAATCGTTCTTACAAAAATAGGTTTATTATTCAAATAACCCAACAAGAAATGAATAAAACAAAGCAAAGATTAAAATGCATAATAAATGAATTATCGAGTCAGATAACTAAACTCTAAACTGCAAAGCACTTCTGACTAAAGAAGTCTCATTATGGCTAATAGCCTGGAAATCCCCAAAATCACACATACTCCCAAATCAATAACTAAAGTCATGTCCAAAAAAAAAACAGTCTACCACAATTCCACAGACATCTGTCGAAAGAATTAAACATGATAGAAAACTCCCAAAAATATGTGAAATGCAAAACACAATAATGGAAAGTGTAAAATGCATAGCCAAGATATGGCAAACGTAACACAACAAAATAATAATATAAAAGAGGTATGAATATTCATATTAAATTTCCCACACCAGTTCAAAAGTTCATAATGATCAGAAAGTCATGGTAAAAATCACAAGTTCAATTTTCTCCCATAAAAACAGAGATTTGAGACTCTACCTTATCTGCCGATTTTCAAAGCCTGGAACCACTCCAAAGCTATGACTGGACAACTGCAGTTCTGTCACGTTAATGAACGATCAAACTCACTTTTAGGGCAGATTTTGGCATAATCTAGATCAAAGTAACGCACGTACTCACGAATATACATAACGCTCCGGAGATCACCTGATCGCCAATATTGCTGAGCTTCTCGCGCAGAGAGCTGAGGAATCAAACTATTTGCTGAATACAAAAATTTTGCAACTGACGGCTCGGTCAGTACCATCTCGCACCGAAAATTCTTTCATCACACCATGTACGTTATAAGATTGTAGCGGCCATATTTTCTGAAATATATATATATATATATATATATATATATATATATATATATATATATATATATATATATATATATATATATATATATATATATATTATATATATATATATTATATATATATATATTATATATAATATATATATTATAATATATATATATATATATATATATATATATATATATATATATATATATATATATATATATATATATATATACAAGTGAATGTTTGTATGTTTGTCCTCTATAGGAATCCGAACCGCCTGGCAGACCCAGACAAAATTTGGCACGCGGCCCCTATGTGACCCCAGGTATTCCTTCGGCTGCTTTATGGCTTAATGGTCACTTTTTGCCAGAAAACTCCAGATTTTCTCCAGGCGCTGTCCGACTAATGACAAACCTGCAGCAATAAATCTCCTAGAACATCAATTTTTGATCAGAATTTACGTGAATTTTAATCATAATTTATGATAATTGTTAATATAATTGTTGATTGCCTCGCTAAAATCTCACATTGAAAACCTATATCGTTAATTTCTATAAGTACAGATACGATTTCGATAATTTCTACAAGTAAAACCAAGACGGAAGAAAAGCCTTCCCCATCCGCACAAGTTCTACTGACTAAGCCCAATGTGCAAGGTGTACGGTATTTCCTTTTTTTTTTTTATTCGTTCAAATGGGATTTTCCTCATTAATTCGTTCGTCCCTTCTTCGTTTTTACCTTCTGAATTCATTAAAACGATTGCTTCGTAACATGACAGTGAAGTATTTCGCTATAAAGACGGTTCAAAATGAAGTTGGGATTTAATTATCGAGCTTGGTATTCACGATCGCCTTCGGTGAGGATGGGGTCGGTAGGGGAGCAGGAGGGTAGGGGGCCGTGTCATATAGATTTCCTCATGGTGGATTTGCATAATAATAATAATTAGAATAATAACATCATCAGCAAGTTTAACTTAATACAGTTATAAGAAAACTGTATAGTTACTTGCATGACATGAATAATAATAATAATAATAATAATAATAATAATAATAATAATAATAATAATAATAATAGTACACTTGTTTTTACAGTAAGTCATAAGGTAAAGAACTGTCGCACTAACAATGGTAGCACGTGAAAAGGAAAGTTCTTGATGATTTGAGTCGTTCAGAGTTTTCCCGGAAATGCTGGTTTGGTTAGCGAGTATGTATGTTTGTGTGTATATATACATACACACAAACACAAAAACACACACACACGCGCACACACGAACACACACATATGTATGTATATATATGCACTTACACAATACTAATAACATCAGTTAATTCACAGAAAACGCACGATTCTCTCACCTATTCAGTAAATACTACTTATAAGACACAGTCAGGCTAGGCACTTATATATATATATATATATATATATATATATATATATATATATATATATATATATATATATATATATATATATATATATATATATATATATATATATATATATATATATATATATATATATATATATATATATATATATATATATATATATATATATATAGCCTATATATATTTGCACTTACACAATACTAATAACATCAGTTAATTTACAGAAAACGCACGATTTCCTCACCTATTCAGTAAATACTACTTATAAGACACAGTCAGGCTAAGCAATAATCACTTCGTTGAAGTATAACAACGATGACTGATGTAAGAGAGAATAATAACGATAAATGAAGAATAGGTAAGGGTATATGAACGAGGGGTAAATAAGAAGAGAAAATATAATGAGAGTAAAGAATTGGAGAAAATATCGCCCAATATGCAAGTGGAAAAAAAGCTAAGAAATCATCAGAAATCCAATTACCAGGGCTGGTGCTAGGAATTACGGGACCCAATTAGAAGAGTGAATATTGATGTATGTTTATTTTTGGTGTAATATACTTTTCTTAACCAACACCGAGTTTTTTTAATGTTTAATATAAAAATGATTTTCCAAGTGAAAGTTTTCGTTTAATATAGTATGCATAATAATGTGAGGAATAATACTTCCTCTTTCTTCACTTCATGTTTTCGGTAGCGGTTTATTCCTCTAAGAATACCGTAAAGGCTTCAAACGATAACTATGGCGAGGGACCCCCTTAAGGCGCGAGGCCCAATTTGATCAAATTGGTCAAATAGGCTTAAAACCGGCTCTGTTACAAACACGACGAGACCACACAAGTTCAAACCGGATTCAAGCGGGGCCACCTCGAGCGCGAGTCGGCTTTCCATGACAATTTACCGTTGCAGTAAGTGAATGTGTGAGAGAAAGAGATCGCGGAATTCAGATGCGCATTATGCTCACTGTTACTCCTAACAATTGCTACCAAACGCATTTACTAATGCTTTAGTGGATACAGAGAGAGAGAGAGAGAGAGAGAGGAAGTGGTTCCCTATTTTAATGAGTTTCCTTTGAATATGAGATGAAGAATTATGAAGGGTGCTACAGAGATGAAAAGGAAAGGCGAATAACAGAGCTCCTGTCAAAAGAATGTTCCTCAAAACTACTGAAAATAGCAAAATAGAAACTCTGTCACGAAGCACAGAGTTTAGGTATAAAACAGAATACAAGAAGAGTTTCCTAGGATATACCATCTACATTCTCGCCCACATTCAGAATTTAAATAGAAGAAAATATATGTCTATTTTTATATTATACGTATACACTTTCTATGCGAGAAATTTATATAAGTAAAAAGAAGGGGGTCATATCTCAGTTTAGTAATGACAACACGATGGTCCTTCAAATGTTAATTCTCAACACCACATACTCTCTCTCTCTCTCTCTCTCTCTCTCTCTCTCTCTCTCTATATATATATATATATATATATATATATATATATATATATATATATATATATATATATATATATATATATATAGTAAAATGAACTCTAGAGGTATGAATGATTAATAAGTTTTACAAAAGGATATATAGACAAATCTAAATTTTTTTGCGTTTTGACTCGGAATTAAATACCGGTCTTATAAAATAAAAGTCTATTATCATCAAGAAATCTTGTGCTCCAGAAGAAAGCACAAGACTAAATACACAGACTCAGAGACAAGTAAATCCAATTTTGAAGCAAATATAAGAAGAAAAATACGAACTTGACGAAATTCTAACACAAATATTCAATCGACATCACAGAATCAGGAGCTGATCAAATTTGCTCTCAAATTCAAGCGTTAATATTTGTAGAGCCATTTCCTTAATGCCTCATCGAATTTCGAAACTGGCACCAGCTTTCACTAGTCATGGCAAGGCCCCCTGTACTTTTAGGCAACTGAGAAATAGTTTACAAACTATTTTACAGAGCACAACCCTTATCCTGCTCATTATACAGCGTCGGCAAAATGCTAATAGTCACCAACAAAAGTTCGAATTATGAGAGAGAGAGAGAGAGAGAGAGAGAGAGAGAGAGAGAGAGAGAGAGAGAGAGAGAGAGAGAGAGAGAGAGAGAGAGGTCTTAATGGAGTCTGACAGATTGAGAGTAAGTCACAATGGAGAGAGAGAGAGAGAGAGAGAGAGAGAGAGAGAGAGAGAGAGAGAGAGAGAGAGAGAGAGAAGTCTTAATGGAGTCTGACAGGATTCGAGAGTAAGTCACAATGGAGAGAGAGAGAGAGAGAGAGAGAGAGAGAGAGAGAGAGAGAGAGAGAGAGAGAGAGAGAAGTCTTAATGGAGTCTGACTGGATTCGAGAGTAAGTCACAATGGAGAGAGAGAGAGATAGAGAGAGAAGTCTTAATGGGGTCTGACAGGATTCGAGAGTAAGTCACAATGGAGAGAGAGAGAGAGAGAGAGAGAGAGAGAGAGAGAGAGAGAGAGAGAGAGAGAGAGAGAGAGCACTTCTCTTAATGGCGAATAAACAAGCAGCAGATCATCGTGGAGAAAGAGATTCTTAAATACCCTAAAGAGTACACGCGAAACGACCAACAACTGGTTCGGCGTGCTTTTTCAGAATAAAATTATCGAATTAACTCAGCCGGTCATCTTTCCTTACAAAACGATGCTCTTTAGAAAATTCATGTCATAAAATTACTAGCCACAGCAACCTGATCATGTTTCACTTAAATTTCAAATCATGTCAAGGGAGGTAACAGTGTAAAGACTAGGAAAATTTTCCCTATTTACGAAAAAGTTTTTTTGGTTACTAAATCGCTATAACGAGAATACAACAAAAAATGCAGTCAAAAGTTGATATGTGGACTTTTTCGAAGACTACGGAAAAAGGTATGAAGTTCCAGCCTCCCGTGTTAACCCATCCACCAAACGCGAATCAACCTTTCTCTCAGCATCGTTTGAGGAGATAATTCAATGCGTACGCATAAACCAAACAAAAACCCTATAAAATGAAATAAATCACGGAATATTTCTATCTCACGATAAACAGTTTATGTTGAGACTTCGAAAAGAGACAAATATTCAAAGACAGGCATATGCAACAACAAACGATGGAGCACATTCAGTGAGCGAACACACTTTTCAGCCCTAGTTTGGATTTTTGGGCCCACTATACCTTCCACAATTCACAATCACCTTTCTTTTCTAAAAGGGGATCAGTGTCATCCATTAAAGGTCAGAGCATGAAGAGTGAATTCTAATCCGCTGTTTTTTACTTCTGTTCTCTAACATTTTACGCCTATGGCATACAAAGAAATTTATTCCTAGAATTAAAAAACCACTCCCAACGTCCTCATTGAGAGAGAGAGAGAGAGAGAGAGAGAGAGAGAGAGAGAGAGAGAGAGAGAGAGAGAGAGAGAGAGAGAGATTTTAACGTCCTCCAATTAAAGCTATGGATAAAGCTTATATTTGATGGATATATATATATATATATATATATATATATATATATATATATATATATATATATATATATATATATATATATTATATGTCAAACCAAAATACGCCGCAATTGGTTATATCCTCATAACCACTACGAATCTCAAAGGAAAAACCACTTCTTGCCAAATTGACACATCAACGGCATTGTGGAGAACGAATACACCTGGAAAAAACCATCGAATCAAAATCTCTTCACCAACTTACAAAGATATTTCATCAACAGTATTGTATTAAATATTAGATTAACTTCAGTCTTGAGCTTCCGATTCGTTATGATTCTTTCACTTACAATTCAGTTGCAACGTCAACCTAGCTCTCCCAGCAAGGTATCAGGTTTCTCCTATTCATGAGACCTTGAAAGCTAACCCATGAGTCATTTTAGATTAAAAGAAGAAAAATACAATTAAGCGACTTACCCACACCCGACAAAATGATGTACTTAATGTTAAGCTTCACTTACGGATCCAGATAATGGACTGTGAAGTTATTAATTCTTTAATATGTAGATAAAACTTTTCCTTACACTGAGTGCAGATGATTGAAACTTCGGAAAAAAGCGTGGTTATAAAAGAGAGAGAGAGAGAGAGAGAGAGAGAGAGAGAGAGAGAGAGAGAGAGAGAGAGAGCTAAGGAAGGTCAAGGGTCATAGACAAACAAAACAATCAACTCCTCATCACCTCAGAAATGAATTCGAGATCAGGCCACTCCCCTACGAATCGTCTATTTTCACATCTTACTCTTCATAAGGTCTCTTCTTAATTCTTAGCATCATCGGGACACATTTATTATGACCGACGATGTGGAGGTTCATCCTTTCGTCCCTACTTTAAGAAAAACATACATCGCCCCCACTAACATAGGGAGTAAGCATGGTTCTTCATTGGAGGGTTGGGTAGAGCTCTCGGCTAGCACGCTGTTGGCCCAGCGTTCGACTCTCCGACCGGCCAATGAAGAATTAGAGGAATTTATTTCTGGTGATGGAAATTCATTTCTCGTCATAATGTGGTTCGAATCCTACAATAAGCTGTAGGTCCCGTTGCTAGGTAACCAGTTGGTTCTCACCCACGTAAAATAAATCTAATCCTTCGGGCCAGCCCTAGGAGAGCTGTTAATCAGCTCAGTGGTCTGATTAAACTAAGATATACTTAACTTAGGGAGTAAGCGTAATAAACCAGATTTTAGTAAGCAAGATTCACTGGGATCAGACTTATTGAAGACATTAATTTACAATAATACAATGAGTTTACGAGACTTTGGAGAACATTAAATATAAAGCGGATGAAAGTTCAGGTGATTAATAATTTAGGGGGACTGAAAAGAGAATTTTTAATTAAACATAAGGCATGACGTAAGGAATCCGAAACACCTGCTTTGCAATAGTGTTCTTGAGTTCGTCTTTTGAATATCTGTATCTCACAAACTAAGATTCTGCAAAAAAAAAATAAAACTGCTCTAAATCAAAATGGAAATACAATTATTAATTAGCAGACTGCATGCTTTTAAAAAAATCATTCGTAAAAACCTGGCCGACGTTAACTATACAGAGAATGATGTATTTGCAAGAAAAAAAAAAAGAAGGATCAGGCTTTCTGAAGACAGTCGGGTCATCACGGAGGAAATCAGACACTTCGGTTTTAAGAGATATATACGAGTATAAGAAGCCGTGGAACTTCTCAGGGCCTCCTTACGGAATCACTGCAACACAAGCCAGCTCATAACATTTCAAGATGCCACATATACACACACACACACACACACACATATATATATATATATATATATATATATATATATATATATATATATATATATATATATATATATATATATATATATATATATATATATATATTATATTAAACTCATTCCGTCTTAAAGGGAGAGAGAGAGAGAGAGAGAGAGAGAGAGAGAGAGAGAGAGAGAGAGAGAGAGAGAGAGAGAGAGAAATCTCGATAAAGTGAAAGGCGAATACATATCCAGTACGGTTGTATTTAAATCCTCATAAACTTGAAATTCACGCTCCAATTACTCCCTCCCTTTCAAAATGCAGACTAGCCTATCAATACCAGTGCACCTCGTTAGACATCCTCCATTCCTGGCATGCTTGCAATCTAAACCGAAGAGATACTGCTAACGTTATTACATTTTCCTACTTTCAATCTGAATTTGCATGCTTGGGGATAAAGTGATAACGGCTGTTTGCCCGAAATCCAATCTGATATTTTATTACTATCTGCTTCAGGTTCATTCTTGAGGTCTGCTTCACCTTTTCACCTTAGTACCAATGTTAGGCTTCAAAAACCCAACACAGCTTATTAACATAAATGCAAGTTTTTGTGTATTAAAGCTTGAGACAGCAAAACTGAAACACTGCGTTTCTATATTTGTCGATGCATTTCTCCTTAAGATCACAGATCTCTGATCCTAAGAAATGGCATTTTCGGCAAAAGTTTTGAGAGAGGGGGAGAGAGAACGACGAATTAGAATCTATTGATGTCATTTTCAACAACTCCTTGTAACAGAAATGCAAGAGTGAGGGATACGGTTTAATTCTGTCCACTTCAGGCGTTGTTATAATGACATGCCACATTGGATGTGGCCCATTTTGCTTGACCTGTCAAATTAATTGTTCAGTTTCACTTTGGAAAGAGGCTTGATAATCCACTAGGCGGTTCATTCGCTAAAACGAAGTCCACTGGCAATGACGGCTCGTTTGCCTATTTGTCAAATTTGCCCCTCTTTCACTGCAAGGCAGCGTGGCTTCGACCTTATTTAATGTCACTAGTCACAATCAGGTTTTCTACTACAGTATATCTTTTCATAATCATTTTACTCAATCGCTGATTCTTTTTCCCACGCAAATAAATTCTCTATACTAATAACAACCCAAATCGTCGTTTCCCAATCATCCATCTTCATTGAGCCATACCAAAACTTGAAATGTTTTGGTAATTGTATAACTTGTGATCATATCGTAGGAGCTGAGAAAGGAAAAGAAGAGATATGGATGGGATTATCAAACATCGCCCACACACCACCAACTCCTTGCTTTCCTCGTTATGAGCAACGGTTTACCACACTCAAGTAAACGACACTGATGTAAAGTATGAACTTGGAATTTTCGGGATAGCATACTCTCACTAATGTTTCATATAGCTCAAGTATACACATATAATGCGCAAATACCAAATCATAACGGAAAAAAATAAAAAAGGTGGGGGTGCTCACGAACTTCTAAAATTACTACGCAAGTACAGATTCAATAACGAATGACTTGCCACAATCCCGTCAGCCGTCTGTCAGTGTGATCAGGGCCTTAAGTATTACAGTTTTCGATCGATATTTGAAACTGCCATTATTTTGCTTTACTTTAATATGCATTTTTCGTACTATCCTTTCGATAATCTGATTTTTAGGTTCTTCCCTGATCTGTATGTATCTATTAAACTGATGACTTTACATATATGCCTTATCCCTACTTCTAATGGTAACCCTAAGAGGTTTATTTTATTCCGAGAACCCTTCCTCCTTTTCATCAATGGCCCTCTTTTAATGGTTCCCTTGTCTCGCCTACTCCTGTTAATACAAAAGTTTGCATTAAAGTCCGTTTTATTTGATATTCCTATGCTGGGTTTTAAAAACGCTGTATTTTAATTTCGAATCAAGTATAATTGAACCTTGCGAGAATGCGATGACGGTGACGCGCCATTCACAAACTTCTTCGACTGGACAATGAAAGGGACAAATCTACCATTATTGTAAATCATTCAACCACACCCTTCCCCACCCCGCTCCACCCTCGGAATAAAAAAATAGAAAAACTGATCATCACCGGAATTTCTAAACCTATTTCGAAAACGCTTTTCTTGATACGACTGTTGTACAAAAAGAACCAAAACATTCGGTGATCACAAAAACACGTTCTTGTGGGAATGTCGCATGTCATATGTGTCCAGAGAGCTGGTTCATTTTGGGCTTTGTCAAATTTTTTTAAGGGTACTGCACGACCGAAATGAAATTTCCCCTCCCTCTGCAAATATTCCTTTGTTTCAGATCTGTTTTGGTATTCAGAGCAGATAATGTAAAATAAAGTTATTGGGAATCAAGAATGACTTTTTTCCTCCCCCTATTCAATATATTTCTTTGCGTTTCATTCCTAAATGCTCTGCGACCCTTCTCTTTCTTTTCCTCTGAACACTACTGATGACAAATTCATGATTTCTGTGTATTCTTCCATTATACACTAAATGAAATTTCATTTCTGTTCCGAGGGATGGACATGGCCCCTACATGTCGTGGATATTACTGAAAGAGAAGAATGAAGCACAGATTTATCTTTAAATTGGTTTTACACACACACACACACATACATATGTAATGTATGTGCATGTATACATACTGTATGCATGTGTGAATAATTATATATGAATGCTCACAAAATTTCAATGGTGTTATAAAAAATAATAATATGATGCGATAAAACATGGAAAATATAGAGAACAATGCATGCAATGCAATGCTTACGACGAAAATATCTGTTGAACGATTTCTCACCCTGGATGAGCTACACTATAATTCCAACGTCCCTTTATCCCAAGGGGAATATGGGATTCTGTATTTATACTGGGAATGGAATAGCAACCATCAGCTAACAACGAAAACCTGCCAATCCATACTGGAACCAATTCATCGCCTGTATTACTTTCTGTATGGTACTGCATGCTTATGTTAACAACGTAGTTCGAAAAATAGATGGAAAAAGTATGGCGTTAAATTTGAAATAATGTAAAATTAAGTCATGGAAAATGTCGCAGACAACTTGTTGCCTAATACCTCGTCTACAAGGCAATTCTATTGCCTCTGGTGACTTCAAGGTTAATCAGAGAATCTAGCTTGCGCCACTTGAGTACGAACCGCATGGAAAGTCGGACCTGAAATTCTGTCCATTTTCAGCTGTCCGAAGTTGATGAATAGTTTTCTCATACTCCAGGGAAAATACGTCACTTTTCCGTAAGTGTGCTATAAATATTGGTGAAGCAGAATGACTAGAAGAGGCCTTAAACTAAATAAATTCGGCTGACTTCCTCTCTCTAAAGTAGTCAGATTTGCTATTATGTACTTTTTCCCAGACTTTTTCTTGTATATGTGAAAATCTTCATGGCCAAATCATATACCACCAGATTAATAATTAATTTTTTAAGATATTCTGATCTCTCAGAGCATTACATTGTCTGAATTCTACTTTGTATGAATGCCTTAAATATGCCGAGTAGTAGAAGCTTCCAGTTTGCCGGTGGATAAATCTTGAACAGGAAAAATAAGCATGTACGAAATAAATTCCAAATCAGAGACTAGAATTCATTTCGTCTCATTCAGTCGACAATTTACCATGAATTAAATTTTCATTCACTTCGACAATTGTATGAAGTTCTGAGGAACAAAGATTGGCAGTCAGATATGCCTGCCAAACTGACATATGGTAAATCGCGCAAGTTTCGATTTACCTGTTACTTTGGAATGCAGGTATGTATGCAAGTCATATGTGCGAACGAAGATGCATGTGTGCGTGCACGGAATGTTGCTGTTAATAAATTGATATGCCTACATAGAAATAAGTTCGATGCGATTATTAAAGCATAACATAGTTACCAGTCTTTATTCCCACTACATACCCGATAATTAGGTATAAATACTTATGTAGAGAGTATGTCATCAATTATGCTGAGTCCCCCTCATGACTGAAACCAATAAAATCAATTTACTGGGAGGTCTTTTCTTTATAAAATTGTATAAAGTTAACTTATTACACCAACAGCTCTATCTGTCAGTCTCTTTGAAGGAAAACAACAGCAAGAAGAAGAGTGAACCATAATGTTTTTAAGCAAGATGAAGATAATGGTAGCTTGAACTTATAATCAAGACAAAAACTACTGAATAATAACCATCCTACAAAAAAAAAAAAAACAGCGTAACGTGACGATTTAACAACATATAGGGACATATGCATCTCACTGAACAAAACAAACCAGAGCAATCCTAAGAGCAATGCAATCCCTGTGAGAGGTCCGTCCCCATAAATAACACCCGAGGGAATGACCCCAGTTAGAGGGGATAAGAAGCTGCTTCTAACGTGTCTTAATGTGCTTCTGTCCTCGTCCTGTTTTCTCTTCCACTTCCTTTTCATCAATTAATAAGGATAAATGTCAGCGATAACTCCTAACATACAAACTCTGCCAATTTTGGAGGGATCAAACGGAGGAGTTAGTCAACTGTTATGCATTCATAGGGGATTATTATTCCGATCTGGAGAGCTCCTTTACTTGCAGACACGCATCACTGTTGAAAGAAAACGAGTGAAAAATGCGCCGAAGTTTCTTCAGCGCAATCGAGTTTTCTGTACAGCGTACAATGCTATATGAAACTCTCGATGTGCTGTAATATGAAACTCTCAGCTACGACCGGGCAACGCTCAATTGCTCCGATATGCGGTCAAGTGAAGGTGCGTCGACGGTTGGCACCCTTAGCGGTCCAGACGCACGATCCATGGCTAATCGTAACCTTACATAAAATAAAAACTACTGAGGCTAGAGGGCTGCAATTTGGTATGTTTGATGATTGGAGGGTGGATGATCAAAGTACCAATTTGCAGCCCTCTAACCTCAGTAGTTTTTAAGATCTTAGGGCGGACAGAAAAAGTGCTGACGGACCGACAAATAGCCATCTCAATAGTTTTCTTTTACAGAAAACTAAAAGCAATATACGACCTTATGCTTTTGATACACTGATGCATATGTTTATATTTTGAGGAAATAATTTTCTGTTTGTTGACGACATCAAGTTACCAATAGAAGTAGCCTATATGGACATTAATATAAAGACGATTATGTATTGTTCCCCTCTCTCACCAGATTATCTAATCCAATGTATTTTTGGCAAATATGCGCATCCATCCAAAGTCATTATATTTACCTAATTCTGGATATAGCCAGTTACAATCTCTTTCGCATTTATATCTTTAAGGCCTCTAACCCCCTAAAAAAGCGGGGATGTTATTTAAATTTATAGTGAACGGGAAAAAACTAAACAACGCGCATTCTTAGAAAGGTCTTCACGACGCGCATTCTCAAGCAAATGAATGAAATTTCACATTGGATTTTGCGTCAGTCAGAAAAAAGGATAATTACTGACATTCTTTCAGTGAAACGATCCGAACCAAGACGAAAGAAGGAGCCAACATCATCATGATACCATCCTTCATGAAGACCTGCGAAACTTTGTCACTTTCAAAGCAAAAGCAAGTTCGCGAAACTGCAGGTAAAATCAGTTTAGAAAACAGAAATTCCTAAATTCCTTTCGACTGTCTTCGAAAATTATTAGCACGAGTATCTTACAAAGTTCTGTCCCTCGACATGGCAAAAATTGTCAGAAATCTTTCCAGGCTTGATTAGCACAGTAAGGCCTCCAAAGCTTCATTTTCCCAAGCAATTTTGGCCTAACACTTAACGAGAAACAAAGAGAAAAAAATTATATAAAAGCTCTTAGCAATATCCCTGAATAATACATAGAAATGCTGTGGAATTGCATGACAACAGAAGAAACTCAAGGACTGAAATAAATATAATTCAAAGATCCCCTGTTGAAGAAATGATAAAACACCGTCCGGAAAACGATAAATGGCAATATTGGTAGATGGCGTGCCGGTGATTGTTTGTAATGTGAATAATCAAAGCAGAATGACACAATAATGACAGCTCTTGGGCTCTACTATAGGCATTATTTCCAACTGACTTCAATTTGTCTTATTATTGAGATGAAGAATGACGGCCTCGTTAGTGAGTGATGACCACCAACAGCACGCACTAGAGGAAAACCTTTTCAATAATGAACTTAATTCATTATTATTTATTTCATTTACTTTTTAAGAAACCGAACATTAGAACGTGCATTATTTAAGTACCCATAATATAAATACTAATCACGGTTTCCGTATTACTATCCTATTCTATCCGTTTCTACAAAGCAAATTTCGTAATTCAATAACTAATTCTCCTGTACCATGCCAGGTTTACATCTAAGTCAATTGGTTTAATCTCCAGACCAGAATCCTGGCGTAACCTACTAAATATATCTAAATATCTGCGTAGCCCAACTTCACTTCCATTGCTACTCATTATTTCTTGAGTACATCTATCAATCATTCTTCTCTACCGAACCATTTTGTATGGTTAGGTAAATTACCTACACACTGAATTCAAGCGTAAACGGAGCATCAGGATATGATCTGAATTTCATTCCTTTGTAATATATCCACAATTTCCTTATTTTCCAAAGCCATCGATGGAATAATACACCGTTCACAAAGGAATTAAACAAGTATTTAGTAGTGGTGAAAATATTAGTCTCAAAGTATTGAAATCCTTGCCGATTCATCTCTTTACAAATGTGGATACGTAATTTCAGACAGGCAAAGCAGAATAAACAATTGATTTTTCTCTATACGAAACTACGGATTCATACTTTAGAAGCATAAAGCAGAACGAACAAAACACCCATCTTGTAAATACTTTACAAGACAATGCTGGTCAGAATATATTTTTCAAACGTCTTCATGAACAACGCAGCTCTTCAAAAGAAAAGACACCGACATAGAACGTTCATATTCTAGATTACTCCACTGAAATAAATGTATAAGAGAGAGAGAGAGAGAGAGAGAGAGAGAGAGAGAGAGAGAGAGAGAGAGAGCATATTGTTGTCTAATGTTGATAAGGTAGGACGAGAGGGGAATTAGGATATTTATGATAAATTTTGTGATTTTGGTCCAATATCCCTATCTTCTCTTTACAAAATATTTCCAATGAAAATTCCATGATCCCAAACACTCTCAAGTGATTCGAAACCAAAAGAAAATCCTCAGATGCTGCCTCCTCCCTGGGCCTGACCATCCATTCACCACTACAAAGAGATTTATGAAACGCTCAAAATTACACACCAGGAGAGGATTCCCACCCCAATAAATCACTCACACAAGAGCTTGCAATTAATTTACTATGAAATTGAGTTTCACCCACAAGAATGAAAACTATATATGTTTTTGTTTCACATTCTAACCGATGGGGTACATTTCGCGTTTCAGAGGTTTAGTCTCCAAATTACTGGGACTGAATTATAAACTGAACTCAGAGTGATGGGTTTCACCTGAATACCCTGTGATAGGCTGACGGGACATCATAATTTTCTCATTTCCATCATGATTCTGCTTACGCATTATTGGAATCGGCAGCGGAGATCGAATACCTGGACACTTCCCACTGACGTTTAATTAGGAGTTAAGCCCCAATATAATGATGAAATGACAATAGACAGACAGGTTATACACCTTCAAAAGAGACATATCGAACATGAAAGGACGTATTAGAAAATAAAAGAATATATACTGCAGCAATTCTGAGAAATAACAAAAAAGACTGGAAAATTAAAGAAGATGAAACAACAAAGTTAAAAGACTGCGACATGAAAAAAAAGCTGTGACAAATTTTATCCAGCAAAATAGGAGGCTAAAAGGTTAAGAAATAATGCACATGAGGCAGACAATTAAGGAACATAGAGCAAGTCATGAAAATGAGCAATAAAGAAACGGACAATATGGTCAAAAAGCATAAAGCCAGAAAGTTTAAAGGCATCAAAATGATAAAAAACAAATCTAAGTACAAATAAAAATGGGACAGAAATTCAAGAATCGTAAATATGACAAAATATTATTGTTACAGCGAACAGATGCTGAAAGAAACTCAAAAAAAAAAAAAAAAACTAAGAGTCACATGATGGTGATTTAATAATAATAATAATAATAATAGTAATAATAATAATAAGTACAACCAGGAAATAAACATCTTTTGAAAATAAACACAAATATTATCGTTGCAATAGCGAGAACGACTCTTCTCAGCTTTTCAAAACTGAAAGAGAGTTGAAAGTCAGTTATGGTTACCAGTTTACCAACAAGGTCACCTATTTTCTTATGGGACTATTTCACAACGACAAATATTTGCATGCTCCCTATCTATTCACGTGCACACCCATACAGATGACTGAATAATGTCAACCAAAATTGTCAGAGTTTAGTGAAAAAGAGAATAACAAGCAAAATATGCGCCGAAGTTTCTTCGCCGCAATCGACTTTTCTGTACAGCGTATAAGGCTGTGTTGAAACTCTCAGCCACGGCCCATGAAACTATCAGCCGCGGCCCATGAAACATTCAGCCATGGCCCGGTGGTGGCCTGTGTTGTTGGCACCTATAGCGGTGCCAGACGCATTACCATAGATAACTTTAACCTTAAATAAAATAAAAACTACTGAGGCTAGAGGGCTACAATTTTGTATGCTTGATCGTTGGAAGGTGGATGATCAACATACCAATTAGCAGCCCTCTAGTCTCAGTAGTTTTTGAGAACTGGGGGCGGACAGAAAAAGTGCGGACGGACAGACAAAAAGCCATCTTAATAGTTTTCTTTTCAGAAAACATACAAAGTGGAGTAAATGCTTCCGCGAAGGAGTTTGAGCTCCCAACACTTTCGAAATGGGCCAATTACAAACTTCATTAAAGTTCCTCCCAGCGGATAAAAGAATTGATTTTATATTAGTTATTTTTGTCATCTACTATACCTCCTCTCTGGCGGCTTTGTAGTACCTCTTGCACAACCGCTTACCTATTTGTTCGTTCACTATATTCATCACTTATATTATCCCCGGGGTCACAGCTCCCTTCTCTCTAGGCTCAGGCTCTGTAGTTCTTCAAATGTTTCCCAAAATATTTAATTGTCTACACGTGTGGTAAATGCGTTTGGACCATGGTATATCATCTTATACCGTGATCACTTAAAATAGGATATAAATTGGTTCTTTCTCATCATCAGTAATGATCTGTTATTAATTTACATCAACATTTAAGCCGTTTCCCCTAACAGGGAGTGACTCCAAAGAAAAAAAGAACGAGACACTAGTCCCTGCCCTGCTCATACTTCAACTGTTTTTAAGTGTTTTGTAAAAGAAAACTACCGAGATGGCTTTGTCTGTCCGTCCGCACTTTTTCTGTCCGCCTTCAGTTCTTAAAAACTACTGAGTCTAGAAGGCTGCAAATTGGCATGTTGATCATCCACCCTCCAATCATCAAACATACCAAATTGTATCTCTCTAGCCTCAGAATTTTTAAGTTTATTTAAGGTTAAAGTTAGCCATGATCGTCCGTCTGGCACCGCTGTTTGTGCCAACAACACAGGCCACCACCAGGCCGTGGTTGAAAGCTTCATGGGCCGCTGCTGAGAGTTTCATGGGCCGTGGCTGAGGGTTTCATACAGCATTATATGCTGTACAGAAAACTCGACTGCGCCGAGGAAACTTCAGCGCATTTTTTTACTTTTCTATCGGCTTTCATCTAGAAACCATTTCTTAGTAATGTGACTGACTAAAAATCAGTAACTCGTAGACAAGTTATTTCACCTTTTCTTCACTCATGGTGAGACATCCTCTCCTTTTTCAATACTTTTCTTGACACTAATGTCACCCTCATCTTCCCCTTCCATGAAGTGAAAATCTATTTAAATTCATCTCATATGGACCGAATTATTCACAAATATATACTCGGATCAGACAAATATTTCTGGGAGTCATTATCTTATGATATTTACAGTCTTTTGTTTATGTTTTTACGACAATCCCCAATGGACTTGTACTAAACACGCCGTAAAGGTGGATACATGCCGGGTTATAGCCTTTCGGGGTCACTATCTAGGAAAGATCCATAAACTCTACCAACTTTCATAATCTGTCACAGCTACGAAAATTAAGCCAATTATGCCTCGATGTCCGTCAGACGGCGGGGAAGTGCTGCAGTTTCTCGAAACTAATAAACAAAGTGGGCCATTCCAATTTCATGGGACATTCGGGCAAAGTCTTCCCGGAAGATTAATTCTTCTATGCCTCACTTTCTGACACTTATCTTCCACCTCGTCTCTCTCTCTCTCTCTCTCTCTCTCTCTCTCTCTCTCTCTCTCTCTCTCTCTCTCTCTCTCTTTAATCCATATTTACAATTAGATGTAATGTTTCATGTATCTCAAATGAATAGGCAAAGCAATTCTGCACTTAAAAATATCCATCATCCCTAGTCATATTTTCTATAAGTCATACTAAATATCAACAAATTGGGTAATAGTGAAGAACCCGTAAAAGAGTGAGAAGAATGCAAGGAATACGACATCCTACGGTTGAACACAAAACATTATAAAACGACCTTTCTTTTAAGTTCACGAAAATAATGTGCAAAAACGTTACACATGAGTGAACCTACATTTTTTGTAAACAGCTATGCGCGAAATAATAAACACAAAAACCATATGCTGGGGAAAAGAAACTCGTGTTAAGCTTGAAACTGATTCAGCGCCAACAAACTTGTTGGGATTAACTATAACAAAAAGTCTGGAATAAGGGGACCAAGATGGGAAGTGAGGAAGGTTGAGCAGGGTCATAAACGAAGCAGGTCTGGGTACGGGGAATCAGGGAATGATGGCCGTCAAGGAGGAAAGGAGACGATTGAACCGCAGCTACCAAGATTAAGACTGAACCCGAAGATCCGGGAAATGAACTAAACAAAATGACAAGATGAAAATGTTATCGTGGACAAGACACCCACTTAAAGGCTCAAGTGGTTGTGTTTTTATTCTGTAATCAAGATGAAATTAGTGAAATAAGTAACCATAGTTGACTTTGATTTCTAATCAAAGTTAATAAATCAGCAAAACTATTTTTGCAAGAAAGTCTTCAAAAGTTTCCAACTGAAAAAGTATGGAATTAACTCAGAAAACATTAATACTAAAATGACATGTAACGCAAGTAATAATTATTTCGATCACTGGAGGAAACACAAAACAGAGAAGGAAGAAATGAAACAGATTAACTACATGACTGCAGAAGGAAAATTAAGTGTTAGAGAAACACAATGTGTTATTGTCACCTTTTTATGCGATGATTTCTTGTACCACCTTCAACTTGTTATGATTTATTTTATTCGTTGCCCATGTAAAGAAGTTTATTATTTTTCTTTATAGATGCTTTATTGTTTCTGGCTTTGTTGTTGCAGGAGGTTTTAGGAAGACACAGGGCAGCTTGCTTACTTCATTAACACACTAATTAAAAGATACATTATATTTACAAAAATAAGTGAATCGAACTATGAATCAAAGTGTGAGCCTTGCTTCTTCTCAACCCACAACTGGTGAGGGTCTCGATCTCACTCCAATAAGGCTCTGTTTCTTCTTCTGCTTCTCTCTGTCCTTCTCTGTCTCTCTGCTTCTCTTCCCTCCCTTTTGAAGGTTTTTCAAAATGGAATGCCCATCCTACTGTAGGCGGGCAGTAGCTTCTGTCCAGCCCTTGGTAGAAGTCTAATTGGTTGGGGCTTATCCACGACTTCGTTCTGGGTGTAATTAGATGAATTAACCCCCTCCTACAAAGGAGGTTCTTTTTACGTCACTGGAAGTTTTGGTTTCCGGCGAGAATGAACAGGTATGCACACAGGCGAGCTTGTTTAAAAATTTCTTTAACGATTTCAGTAGATTAACTCACGTCCTGTTTTGCTATGTAAACATGATTCAGTCATAACACTTCCTGTTTCGTTACTCCCTCTCTCTCTCTCTCTCTCTCTCTCTCTCTCTCTCTCTCTCTCTCTCTCTCTCTCTCTCTCTCTCTCTCTCTCTCTCTCTCTCGCTTCATTTTTATTCCATTCTTTCTCTCTCTCTCTCTATATCACTGGTTCTCTTCTCAGTTCTTTTTCTCTGTTATATTTACATTATTCATATATCATTACAAATTACCAAGCTGAGGCAAATTCCTGTCTGACCTGTGACCATTAAAGATGACCTCCACCTCACTCTGCACACTGGCTGCGTTGGTGGAACGTACACGGCAGGTATGAAGTCAGCATGTCATCTAGTTACTAAGTTAGAGCAAACTTTAAATGTCTGTATGTGACCCTTGACCTTTAAATATGACACTGACCTTCCTCTGTATATCAGCTACATCAGTAGAGTTTATTACCAACTATGCAGTCTTATATTCTAGGATGGTAAATTACAGTCTTTTCACAAGTTGAAATTTAGTGGAAAGACCTGCAAAGAATGCTGGCCAGACAAATCAATTATTAGATGTCCCTGGACGTAAAATAAAAGTCATGGAACGAATAAAATCTAATTTGCTTCGCCTTTCCTAAAACTCTTTCCTGTCATTTGTCTTCTCCAAGAACTATTCCCGTTTTGCGTTTCCTTTCTCTTTCTTATTCCTTCCGGGCCTCTTTTCTCTCAGTTCCCTCCAGGGTTCCAATTTGCTGCAGGGTAGTTAATGCTAAAAAAGAGGCAGCAGTGAACCTCATTCTTGCTTAGTCAAAAGTTCTTGCCAGCTCCGAAAACCTTTTGTTTCGTTAAGTATTGTTTCTGCGTTTTCATTTTAAGGTTGTCCTGAAGAGGAAACTAATTCCCAGACTTTTTTTCTTTCTTTTCTCGTTTCACCGTTGCTTTCTTTTTATTTTAACTCTAAGGTGCTTTCTTTTCTCGCTGCTATTCAACATTCACTACTTTTTCAGCATGTTTTGGTGAATTTTATGCTATTTGCATATATGCCACTCAAAAGGACCCAAGAAAACAAAATAACAAATAATATGATACCACTATCCTGACACCTTACATTATTCGTTTGTCGACTAAACTTAGAAAATCCATATTATTTTAGCTTAACAAAATTTACAGTTGATAAATCCAGTCAAGTGGAATTTTCTTGTCAACAAAATTTACAGTTGATAAATCCAGTCAAGTGGAATTTTCTTGTTGTGACAAACATCGTTCCTCTAGCAAATATTTATTCTGGTCTAACTTCTTTAAAGCGAAACACCTTTATTACCCCTTCTCCATCTTTCATTTCACACTTCTTG
>NC_089752.1:37820576-37883076 GCF_040412425.1 Macrobrachium rosenbergii | reverse complement strand
TCTGAATGAAATGACTTTCGAGTCCGTCATGAAACTAGAAATCAATGTGTGAGTATTTTGACTGCTGGGAATGAAATCTGCACGCGCTTCAGAAAAAAAACAAAGAATAACAACGAATGTTACATCTATTTTAGAGTATGAGGTCGCTCTGGTCTGTTTTTGAAAATCAACAATGAATATGTTGCATTTTTTATTTGGATTTTTCCTTCCCTATATACAATGCAATACAACACAGTGAACAAATACATATTTTATCTCTATCCGTAGTTCGTAAAATATTTTTACTTTTGATATTTCACGAACCTATACATTGGTCATGTCTGTTTATTCTCCGAACCCGTATAAAATCCTCCATAGCATTTTCGCCGTATATATATAAATATGTATGTATGTATGTATATATATATATATATATATATATATATATATATATATATATATAGACATATATACTATAAACAGACACACACATATATATACATACATATACATACATTATATATATATATATATATATATATATATATATATATATATATATATATATATATATATATATCTGAGATCGTTGAGTCGACGAATAAATTTATAAACTGCTTCAAATTAGGTAAGCCTTTACGTCGTCGTGACTTGGGGGAGGGTAATGGAGGATGTCTAGATTCAACAAAATTTACTCCTTGTCTCAAGCAGCTAAGAGCCGGTTTGATTTTGGCTGTTGAATGACTACTGTTACGGCAAACCATCTCAGCTAAACCCACATTTCATCATATCAGTTCGCGAAAATAACTGTTCCATTTCTGAAAGAACTGGCGTTGTCTATACGGTCGTTGTCATTTTCGTGCTCCTTCCTTGATGGGCAGCAGTTAGTTCCTCATTGGACGGGTAGGTACCGTTCTCAGCTAGCACTCTGCTGGCCCCGCGTTCGATTCTCCGACCGGCCAATGAAGAATTAGAGGAATTTATTTCTGGTGATAGAAATTCATTTCTCGCTATAATGTGGTTCGGATTCCACAATAAGCTGTAGGTCCCGTTGCTAGGTAAACAATTGGTTCTTAGCCACGTAAAATAAATCTAATTCTTCGGGCCCTAGGAGAGCTGTTAATCAGCTCAGTGGTCTGGTTAAACTAAGGTATACTTAACTTGATGGGCAGCATAGGTTTGCCTTTCAAATCAAAGACATGAGTGTAAGGACGTCTTTACCGTTCCTGCAACTATAATGCTATTTCATATTCTTATGCATTTCCCATAACGTCAGCAGAATGACCGACTTCATGACAGATAACCAGATAAACACAGTAAAAAATCTTACCAAAACTCCAAAAGAGCATTCCCCCCCAAAAATTAATTTTTCGCTAGCGGAATCTGCTAATGTCAGCAAAAAGCAAATGTTAACCATGGAAATTCACATTACTCATCGAGCATCAAGATAAGATTAATCTACGTGCTAAAATTATCTGAAATCTAACCATTACCACTCAAGCTCTTATCTAAACTAAAGCATGGTGGACGAAGGGAGAGACAGAGGGACATAAAGACTGACGTACTCATCTGCAATAGGCTATTCCTCAGACTGCTTTATGGGGATTGATTGATTGATTGACTGATTATGTCTATTAAAACTGGCGTCACAGAATCTAGGTTATTGACGCCGTAATAAATTTAAATAGGAAACTAAAAATAAACAACAGTAAGGGGTGAGAACAAAGCAACCAGAAACGACATAACACATCAATATAAAAAAAAAACTCACAAGTGAGGAGCTGGCAGTGCGGCGATTAACGGTGAAACGAAAACGTATTTTTATTACACGTTTCCCAGTTCTCTCTCTCTCTCTCTCTCTCTCTCTCTCTCTCTCTCTCTCTCTTCATGTCGTATGACTGCAGTGCACTCCCCGAGGACCAAAATATCCGAAATAAAAAGCAGCAAGAGAAACAAAGGCACGTGTGCACTGAGCCAAACACACAAAGACAGACCCAAGGAAGAAGAAAATTATCATCCATCCCTTGTTTCAATTCCCGCTGGAATTCTTAGTCGTTCTTCTGCCATACATATCAGACATTCTTCGAATTTCCATAAAAAATATTAAGGAATTTCTATAACATACAGAGAGAGAGAGAGAGAGAGAGAGAGAGAGAGAGAGAGAGAGAGAGAGAGAGAGAGAGAGAGAGAGATTGTCATTTTCCTGTGTCAATACCCAGTAGTTACTAAAGGGTACAACTAGGCCAGGTACCCAAAGGACGCCATGATACGTAAAATGTCATGGGACAGTAGACGACACAGGGAAAAAGAATATGAGATATTGGATAAGGCAATATGAACGTGGAGGTCGACAAGAAAACTTGTCCATCATTGTAATTACACAGGACCTTCGTATTATAATGTTTCTTGGTTTCTTGGTGAATCAGTCATATATCTGATTAAAATGCATATGTAATGGACAGTTGCGTTGACATACAGTATACAGTACCTGCTGTAGGAAGCACTGATCTTATGCATGATTTACATAGATTTTATTTTAACGTGTGCAATTCCATAATCATTTTAAGCCTAAAAATCTCATTTACAAGAAAAAATGGAATATATTTTATTTATAGCGCAGAGAGAGAGAGAGAGAGAGAGAGAGAGAGAGAGAGAGAGAGAGAGAGAGAGAGAGAGAGAGAGAGAGAGAGATAATTTCCAGATTAAACGTACTCCACGAGCTGATACGGTAAATGAAAATAACTTTTTTTTTCAATTAGTGCAATTAACACATTGATCCTAAAGCCCATAAACTCAAAGATTACAGTTAATTTTTCGTTGCTACGTAGTAAACTACATCTTCACCAGCGCCGCAGCCGCAGAGGTACACAAAGTCAAGAAAAAATCATCACTATGTTTACAAATACTTTTATGTTTACACTTTGAAAGTCAATTGTGAAATAAGAAACTCTTGAAAATTTCCTAAAAATTCGCACCTTAAATATGGAGATGGAATCTACTGACTGCCAGCTTCTAGCTTGAATGTTTTAATCATGTAAAAGTAAAGTAAAATAAGTATATAATTAATTCTTTCATTAATAATAATAGAAATTTATTTCTAATAAATAAAATAAAACCTTTCTTTTCACAATGTTGAGAAAAAACATCAGAGGTAGAATTAGGTTGAATTGAATCCAGGAGCAAAAATCTAAAATCGAGACAGAAAACCTTGAACGGAAAAACGAAAGAATTATGATGATGGTTATCAAACCACTAATGGAAATATAAAGTTTTCAAAGTGCAGACCAAGTTAATAAAAAAACGCACTCTTTTACCATTTCAATATAATTCATAAAGTTATAACCAAAAGGAATCCCTAATGCAGTTACCAAAAACAAAATACCTTTTAGAGAATGTGTGAAATTCACTTCTTCATTAATTGCGAAACAATCCTGTTCTGGATCACTTCGTGAATAATTCTTTCTGCAAGCATTGTGTATGAACGGTTCAAAGTAAACGCGAATGCACGTGTAAATTAATATCTGTAGAGGTAACTATCCCATTTGGATATCGAATCTGAAACTGAACACTTTTTCATCCTCTGCCGAAGCAAATACCTTCATCCAATAATAATGACCCGCAAAGGTCTTAATCCAGCTGAGCCCCTTCGAATATCCTGCCAATTTACCGAAATAGGCGATGATTGGGACAGATCTCTGGCAGAAGCCTTCCATTCCACAAGCCCCGACTAGTATGAAAGTGGATCCCCAAGCAATATAGCTTATATTATGCGTTTGCCGAATATGAAGACATACGCAGATGAGGTACTGAATCCTGAAAATTACATAGATTGAAATCTCTCTCTCTCTCTCTCTCTCTCTCTCTCTCTCTCTCTCTCTCTCTCTCTCTCTCTCTCTCTCTCTCTCATTAAAATAATGACAACTATAAAACAATTTATTTGAACAGGGTTACCTAACAGTGAGGTGTATTACAAGAACCGAGGGAAACAAGAAAGCAAATAGCACTTTAAACAGTTTTCTATTTATTGTTTTGGTGGTTTTAAATTTTTTTATTACGGAGCCCGAGCCACTGTCATCACTTTATCAGATTATTTGTCTACTAAGAACTATGATATATGAACTAGTTCCCGTTATTTATTTCCACCATAAACCAATAACCGTGATCGAAGTATTGCAGTTTACACATTAGGGTTAAATAATGTGTCAATAACATAACCCAAATAAACTTGGGTTCTCGCAAGCTGCGTATCTAAAGGGCTTGTACAGAAAGCGGTAAGATTATCCTGAATTTTCAGCGTAAATGTGTAGTGGTAATTTAATATAAACCTGCGGTATAAAACCCTTACTTTCCTCAAACCTCTAATAAGCTGCACCATCAGATGTTTTTCCATGGCTTACGAAAACAATAATTAACAAATGATTAATTACATTTTACGATTTAAGATGAAACAAACAAAACCTCCGCTCTAACAAAAACCCTCCCTTGCTTCTGTTAGTCTGTTATTTATTGTTTTAATCGACGGAAGAGGATTTTGTCATTTCAAATAAAGTCACAGCAAGAAGGGAACAGCTACTGTGGATGTACATGTGAGAGAGCTAGAAAAATAGGAGAAATTAAAAAAAAAAAAAATGTAGAATCAACCCACACTCCATTCGCGATTCAATATGAAACAGAAAAGTTTGAATGTTTAAAGATATACGAAAAAAATCCTTGGATGGAAAAGCACAAAAATAGCCACCCCACCTGCAATCGAAAGATGTAGAAGAGAGAGAGAGAGAGAGAGAGAGAGAGAGAGAGAGAGAGAGAGAGAGAGAGAGAGAGAGATCAGAAGACCAATCATAGACAAGGTATGGAGATAACGCCGTACTTCAAGCAAGGGGAGAGAGCTTTTATGTAAAAAGGAATATCGAGAATATGAACAAACCAATTATGAGGCATTAAGTTTAAGGGATTCACAATGAACTGGAAGCACAACACCCAAGTCTGAACCGATTTCGAGTTTATTTCAGGTATTGCTAAAACTAACGAAGAGATTTTCGGACAATTTGCCAACCCTCTCAATCACTGAATTGAGTGTTATGAGACACCTTCTTAAGGAATAATGAAAAACATTATAACAGATGGTGCAGCTGAAAGAAATATGTATTATTAATGAAGCGGTAACATTTATATATCGCTAATTATACTTGCAATAAAGTATTCCAAAATATAACCAGTATCGTCTACAAACACACACTACACCAAAGAATGACCTGAAGGGTAAGGCAAAAGTAATCACGTTTACAAACAACTGACTTGGATATCGCTAGCAAGCGATTAATAACCCCGCCAGGATATTTGCATTCAGAGTGAAGCAGCTTTGGGCATTAGCCCTTCACTGAATTCGGCTGGAGGCTTGGGATTAGATAAAGAAAAAAGTCATTGCCACCAACTGAATACTGGCGTGCTGATTTAGAAATATGGACGACGTTGGATTTGGAGTCTATGAAAGTTAAATTGATTTCATAGCGATTATAAATCCGATATCACAATGTTCTGCTTTAATACTCTCACTGAAGGGGTCTGATATCCACATACAAACCTTGACGGTTACATGTAAGACTCTCAAGAGAATCCACAGACGCTGAATAAATAGGCATTATTTACTAAGAATGTATGTCTGTATTCATACTCCTTAAATAAAAATGAAATCACATACGCTAGATATTTGTACTGTATATGGAGTTATAATGATAATGTTCAGCTTCATCTAAATAATGAGGTTGAAAGTCATCATATAAACCACGACATTGAATTTCAAAATACTGAAACAAAAAATGTTCAACTACTTTAGAACGGGAACGTCAATGGCAATTTTACTGAACCGTAACAAAGCACCTATGGTCATCAGGAAAAGAAACTGCTAAAAGTAAAAGCAAGTTGTGATGGGAGAGGTACTGACTTTATACTTCCACTTCATACACAGTCATCACTGCTTTAATGTGCATGTTCTTATTAACAATTCTCCTATAAATGGTTCTTTGGTCAAATTTCTAAATATTTCGTGTATATTTTTCAAGCTGGATTCACGTCAGCATATATATATATATATATTTTTTATATTCTAAATGAATCAACAGACAGTTACACAGCGAGATAAATAAACAATAAAAAAAGAAGTAAAACTGAACCCAACGCCACTTGACTACATCTCGGAATACCGCTTCCGGAGGTTTCAAGATGAGCCTGTCAAGGTCCGAAAATAGATCGTGACTTTTTCACTCTATTGTCACAGTTCATGTTTGGCCATTACTGATGTGTCTCTGTTATCTCCAAAAATATCAGCATTATATTCAATAACATTCCCTTCCACTCATGAAGGTTTTACCACACTAATGTCATTTAATCATCCTGTCTCTCTCTCTCTCTCTCTCTCTCTCTCTCTCTCTCTCTCTCTCTCTCTCTCTCTCTCTCTCTCTCCACAATGCAAAGCAATCTCTGCACAAATCAGTGTCACGCAGTCTTTACTAGGCCTTAGATTGTTACTAAACATATTTTGACGAGTACCACTTGTTTCACAAAAATGATTTACGGACAACTTCTAATGATAACGTGGTATGAAATTCCCTACCAACGGATTACAGGAAGAGACTAACAGAATGTAAAGTAAATTTATCATTAAAATAAAGCAGCAAATAAAATATGTGAGTAGTTTTTAACTTCACTCGCCTTCATCTTCCAATGCATAGTCATCACTTCGCAAAATTTAACCAATGTATTCTGAAAATGTTCTCTCAACACGTCGAGAACGTAACCATCGCTTTATGTTTAGGTTAGGGGCCATCACACAATAAAATATCTAAGTAAATGCCACAACAACCATTCTGGTTTACTAAAAATAAAACTTGTATGAAAAATAATACGAGGAAATCTGGATTTACTGTTCCAGTGTGCTATTTTAAAAATAAAGTTAAATTCAAGTTTCTACTAACCCCTCAATACACAGCATACCTTCAAAATAAGCCAAGAACCACAAGACTTCTGGAATCTAGTAAGCCTTCTTAAACGAAGCAATTAATGCTTCCTTACGGCTAATTCATTTTTCCATCAAAACATATCGAATATTATTTTCATGTGAGAGAGAGAGAGAGAGAGAGAGAGAGAGAGAGAGAGAGAGAGAGAGAGAGAGAGAGAGAGAGAGAGAGAGAGAGAGAGAGGTAAGGGGGCGTCATACTAGGCTCTACAGATGCCAGCAGTAACTCATACCGGTAAGTTTATGGTATTGAAGAGAGGTCGTCAGAGCTTCTCTTAGTCCCTGGTATTGAGGACTGCTACCTAATTAGTTCATGCATGTATTAAATAGGGTGAAGCAAAGAGAAACAGGGGTTTGGTGCGAGATAATTGGCATGGATTCCACTTACAATAGCATGCAAAATGTGAAACGTAACTGGGATCTTTCCTTTCAAGGCGAGATCTCATATGGGAAAAGACAAAACTATAACAGCATAAAGGTCTTGTTAAAGCAAAGCAAATAAATGTTGAAATAAACCTTAATATTACTTCTGCACAACATATTGCAGAAATAAACGAGCACACACAAAGCTACTGTGTAGAAGGTGTCTGAATGTCGAAAGTTTTCTGTAAAGGAGAGCTTAAAATTGTTATCTTTGTGTGAAAACGAGAACATGATACATAACTGACGTTTTTTTTAATGAGAGATGGCAATAGGATCACCTGCAGTCAAGCTAATTCTATTTTACTTTTGTATTTGTGCTCTACAACATTATTTAAATCCAGCTTCAAAAATAGCCCACGACTGTCCCAGTGAATCTCTATACCATTGGGTCATAAAAAAACGAAAAACGTAGCCTACCCAACATGCGTTACCACAACTTTTACCGAACGAATTAGAAAAAGAAGAACAAACAGAAATGCCTGTTTATCATATATATATATATATATATATATATATATATATATATATATATATATATATATATATATATATATATATATATATATATAAAATCTCTCCTTAAGCATCTTTACTTTGTCACACCTGACGGCACTCAAATACCAAAGTTAAGAATGCGCTTTCTTTTCTACATATACACATTTGCTCCGAGTGATTAAAGCGGCTTACAAAAAGACCTTTCACTTCAGCCGCTTCTTATAAAATATAAGCACCTTATTTTTAAAACGTACAAGGGCCCGCCAGAGAGGGAATTATCCCTGTGGAGGGGTGTACATAAAACCAAACAAAGTGAAACAGAGTGAAGCCATAATAATAATTCTGTCAACTGGGAAAATAAAACGCTGAAAGACCAGCAAATGAATCCGTTAAAACTTCATCACTCTCTCACTAATTCATTCACTCTCACTCCCTCGCATTCTCTTTTTTACAGCAAAGAATTTTGCTACACCTGCTGCAATCTGGTATATTTCTTAAATACACATTTTCATTCAGAATAGTTTTTCTTCTTACCTTTCTATCTACTATGGGTGACGAGAAGCAACCCTGAGATGGGTGGGGGGTGTTCCAGTGGCCACTGTCTGGGAAGTTATATCACTATTGTTTTTGTCTGAATGTGGTCCCAGAAAGGTTATCGTCAGCCCGCCTAACTAGTTGATTGAAATAGATGCTAATTGGTCCTGTAAGGAAAAATAATATTGGATCAGGAGGCTGCATCCGTATAAAGCAATGCAAAGCTTCAAATATGTATTTCATATACCTGTTTTTCCTCAATGAGTAAGAAACCAATACTTTCGCTAATACTTTGTTTACGAAAATCACTAATACGTTTGAACCCAATTTGCTCTCCTTGTACTAATTATAGGTGTCTATATTTCTACTGCCACGATTTTTTGGTTGCGTTCTCCATTCCTTATCAATATCTTTTCATCTTTTAAACTCTAAATATTATCCCAATGACAATAATGTACCATGTAACACACCCACTAACTCACACTCACACATACGCGCGCGCACACACACACACACACAGGGACAGCAACTTTACCTCCTCTCAACTGTCTGAGTATAGATAATAAAATCTACGAGAAAAGGTGGTACAATATCAACCGCCACGGTAGTTGGCCGTTGTAAAGCCTAGCCACCAGGAGTACACAAAAACCCACGACTTTGGCTCTTTATAACTCTGGAAATATTCCACCGATCGGGATGAAACTTTGGCCGTAGAGGTTTCCCACTAAGGTCTCCAATCATGCCAAATTTCACCGAAATCCGTTCAGCCGTTCCGGAGATCCAGACATCGATTTTTGGCGTTCAGGGGATGTGGTAGGAGGTGGGTGGGTAAGGGACCTAACATATCTGTGGAGCAATACGGTAAAATATACAGCCGGGATACTTATTTTTTTCTGAAAGCTTGTATTCTGGAGGGGTGCCTTTCGGGGTTTACATGTATGTATGTATATATATATATATATATATATATATATATATATATATATATATATATATATATATATATATATATATATATATATATATATATATATATATATATATATATATATATATATATATATATATATATATATATATATACATATATTACAAACGAGCTGAGCTGACCATAATCACGGAGAAGCCACATAGGTCTAGAAAACTATATCCGAAACCTAAATTACTTGTTTACCTCTGGAACCGTGTTTTAAATATAAGAACCGGATAATTATATTGAGTCTGTATAACTCTCACTCCCGTAAATAATGAAGAACATATATAAAAATGAAACCTAATTTTTACCGGCCTTTTCAATAATCAAAAGAATCGTTGCTGAACTAAAAGTTAGGTCAATATTCATCCGTTATCTTGCGTAACAATTTTCAAATATCTCTCATTTTTCCATTACTATATTTCCAGTTGCTACAATATTTTGGAAATCTAATGCGATTAGCAAGCCCCTTTTCTTAACAATTTTTTTTTATCTACGGAAGTCATTTCACTCTTGTGCTGGTGTCATGAATAATCCTCAATCTTGAGATGTTTGCACTAGCGAGTGGTTGTGAGACTGACAGCGCACACTGTTTTCGACAAATGTCAAGTTATCCTCTTCATTAACGTGAACCAACGGTTTGTTCAGTTAAGTTTTAAGTCTAATTTAATATATTTCTCGAAAAGCGCTAATGGTAGTTTTTTAAAAGCAATGAATTTCCTGCACTTTGGCAAGAAAGGATCTACTACCACTTGCATCTGTTATGATTGGTGTTTTTACATCTGTCTCATCTGTTCTAATTGGTATTTTTACCTCTATGTATCAAAAAAATTTTAATTTCTTTACTGTGGCTCTTGCTGTGTATAATAATATTTGTACGTAATGTGTTTTTATTGTAGACACCCCGCTATTAGGCCTATTGTAAAAAAATCAGTTTCATGCTTTGCATGGCTACGACAGGTCTCACTGTTTGGGAAGTTGATTCCTTCCATCTTTCGATCATGAAAGCATAGAACGAAGTTTACTTTCTCAATAATTCCACTTCGATCTGAGGTCATCTATCTCTGATATTGTGGTAGTGTTCAATTTCCTTCTTTCTTTTCCTCATACGTCTAAAACCCGAAGCTTTAAGGAAACGTATCTTAGTACCATCAAGTTTCCATGGTTCGGTAATCTTAGCCCTATTAGCGTCTAGCATTAGTTTTTTATCCAACGGTCTTTTAAAATTTCTCTTACGGCTCATATAGCTTTAAAAGTACCCTTTTTAACCAACCAATGGCCAATTTAATGATAAAGCATTTTATCAAGGAAAGGAGGTGGTTCCGGATGCCAAAGAAAAAACCACAATGACGTGTACGGAGCATAAAATGCACCCTTACGAAACTTCAGATCTGTTTTACTCTTATCATATTTTCGTGTATAGGTAAAACTTGGCCATCGATGTATTTCGATCTAGAAATCCAAATAATGACCCTAAAGGAGGAGGAGATCATGTACCAGAACAGTAGGTAACATTACCGTATATGGAAATAATCTCTGGCGGCCATTCAGACTAAAGCTGCTCTCTCTCTCTCTCTCTCTCTCTCTCTCTCTCTCTCTCTCTCTCTCATATAATACAACAATGACGATTTTTTCTAACAAGCTTCTATTCCCTCACTTCCACTATATGGAGGTAATGTAGCTTCCCTTGATTATTGCTAAATTGCCAGATTTGAGAAGTACTATATTATAGTATTTCTCCTATGTTCAGCAAATACGAATTAATCATAGAAGAGTAGAAGAGAGCTTTTATTTTGTGTATTAAAAAGGGAAAGCCCCATCCACGCTCGGAAAAGAGAACTGATCGAAAACCAATAAGAACTTCAGATATGGTGGAGAGCCCCTACACTGGCATCATAGTATTAAAGTAGACCTATAACAAAGTATGCTAATATATGTCCGAACATATGGAGATATTTGATAATCAGGTACGCTTACCTATTCCACCTAGACCCTGAACCCAGGAAACCCACTGTAAGTAGGCTAATATGCAACTCTTACCTGTAGTACATAGTTTAATTCTTATTTTTTTATACATCAACCACCACGGTAGTTGGTGGTTAGTCAAGCCAAGCTACCAGAAGTATACAAAAACCCCGACTTTGGCCCTTTATCTGGAAATATTTCAACCCATCGGGATGAAACTTTGGCTTTAGAGGTTTCCCACTAAGGTCTCTAATCGTGCCAAATTTAATTTAATTACTTCCATCTGTTCCGGAGATCCAGATATCTATTTTTGGCATTCTGGGGATGTGGTAGGGGGTGGATGGGTAAGGGACCTATCCGTGGACCAATAACGGTAAAAGATACAGCCGTGATACTTAGCTTTCTGAAAGCTCATATTCTGGAGGGGTGCCTTTCGGGGTTTGTTTTTTGAAATCATGACATTTTAAAGCTAGTGTATGCCATTCAAATTAGCCACCAAAATTAAAATTTCCTGATGCTCAGGTACAGACTACTCACATTAGAAGATACGCCGTTTTGTTAATTTGTGTGAATAGCAAGTGGTGTTAAGAGAAGTTGGCTGACTTAGTATTTTAATTAAAAATTATCACATGCACTGAATTTACCTATGCAGTTTCATTTTTCGTGATCGTTGACCTACCCTAAATAAAGAGCCTCAATAGTTATAATGTTTTCACACACGTGTGCACACACACACACACACACACACACACACATATATATATATATATATATATATATATATATATATATATATATATATATATATATATATACTATATATATATATATATATATATATATATATATATATATATATATATATATATATATATATATATATATATATATATATATATATATATATATATATATATATATATATGTGTACTATATATACATATATATATATATATATATATATATATATATATATATATATATATATATATTTGTATAATTATGCAGTAAACGAGCTGGGCTGACCATCATGGAGAAACCACATAGGTCTAAGAAAACTATATCTAAAATCTAAATAACCCCCATTCCTTTGTTGTCACACTTTTCTCGATGTGGGTCGTTGCCACTACAAAAAAGGACTGAAATCACAGGCAAAAAAAGTGATGAAATCACAAAATGGGTAGCAAAGCCCAGCCACAAGAGACGGATGTGGAGGTCATGAAATACAAAGGAAGAGGTAAGGCGTAGGGCTTTATTCCGCAACCTAATAAATTATGATGAAAGCGAAAATTAGAGGTAGGAGTCTTTTCTTAATCAGTATAGAAAGCGAGTGCCAATATAATACGCATATTGAACAGGCTTCGGTTTGGACGAACCACCGCTAATGATGTGAAAATTATGCAAGAGCGCCGGATTCAGCACCACCCAACACTGACCCGGCCCAGGTTTTTGTTGAACATTACTCTAGTCTCCGCAACAGCAGCAACAACAATCGGAAAAAGTTCGCCCGTATTATTCTCGACGACAAAGAAGAAAAAAAGAAGAAACCCCCCAAAAAATGTTACCAACAATTAATCGTTGCGTTTATATAATCGCGCGCTTCTGAGTGGATGCATCTGCTATATGTCTTCAAATTGTATTGCTAGAAGTGCTAGTGTCTATCTCTTCAGGTAAGGTTATCTTTGTGCGTGTTATAATGGCACTCGCTTTCTATACTGATTGAGAAAAGACTCCTACTTCTACTTTATCTTTCATCATTATTTATCAGGTTGCTGAGTAAAGCACTACGCCCTATCCCTTCCTTTGTATCCCCTGACATCCATATCTGTCTCTTGTGGCTGACTTTACTACTCCTTTTGTGATTTTATCACTTTTTTGCCATTGATATGACTAGTGCCAGTGTATTAGTTCAGTACACACTTGGAGTGAAAAGATCAGGATAAAAAAAAATTAATTCGTCTCCTTTTTACGAGACTGCCGAATATAACGAGCGTCCTGAAAACGAGGAGAAACTGAAGCGAGGCCATCGAGTTAAACTGAACAGCATAATCACATCAGCAACTCTCACATCCCTCTTGGCACGGGAATTATGCTGTGCTACGTTGATACTCCCAGATACATGGACGCCCAGCCATTTCAGACTGAATCAAAATAACCTGAAGGTAAAACGATCACCATTAAATAATAATGCATCAAAACGTTCCCTACTTTTATCCTTAGTCTGTAATTGCTAATGCCGGTTACAGCCCAAACCTGTTTTTGACTGGCGTTGGTGATGTTGCAACTTAAATGAAGTCTAATTTGGTATTTCCGGAGTGTGAAGTCCTACCTCCGACTTTAACTCTAGTTATTTTGTTATTAAAGGTATTTCCATTCTCTTGTTTATCCTTTTCTAAAACGAACCTTCACAGTAATTCCGTCTATTTCTTTATAGTTTTTGGTCTGCAAACAATAAAAAAACATGACTAGAATTTGCGATACAAATAAGGAAAATAATTTATTTATTTATATTACTATTGGTGTTGTTGTTCCCGCAAATTCTTCACCTCCGTTATCTGCTGTAGTAGTTGATATTCAAGGAAGAACCGGAAATTTGAATAACATGATAATGAAGCAAAAACATCAGTACTGTTCCAGTTTAGAGCACTAAATAAATGTATCTACATAAATGAGATTTGGCCTCTTGCCCTTTCATTAACGAAATTCTATAGCCATCTCACTAAGCCGAGTAGCTGTTCCTGATCTGATCATCAAAGTCGTTTAGGAATTGCAACGGTTTAGAGATGAATCGTGTTATTTTACAGAAGAGCAACCATCTGGCCCCAGGTACATATCACGCACTACACTATTTTGAAGTTAGGTACCAATATATCTATACATTGTAACCAATCGACTTCTTCATTTTAAATAAGGCGGCCTTTCGGTGTCTTGAATCACACATGATCAGCGGTTGTGCACTGGATTCGGGGGCGCATTTCATTTGGGCTACTGTTCATTATATCGCTTGGGTGACAAAATATCAAAATCCTGCACATTGGCACCAATCATTTGGGCGAATCAGAGTAAGGAAAAAGTGGCAGAAGTATTTTAGGCCATGTTTTCACGTGGTGATAATTCCGTTATCGGTTGGCTGATAACTCAGTAGTTAGCTGGTTAATAATTGACAGTAGTTATCAGTTCTCAAGTCAATGGCGCGAAAAGTGCAGATTCACACCGAGAGTCATTAGTTATTCATTACTCGGCCATGGAACGAAATATCTCAAAAACAAAACGACGAAAAAGGTGCTTGATATTCTCTGGCTTTTTTCTTTTTTTGTACAGACACCATACTGAAGAAAGGTGATGTTTTGTGCCGGTGCACAAACAACATAACCATGGTGTAAAGCCAGAATTAGGACTGATGAAAGTGGAAAAACGTTCATAAAAGCTATGACGGAGCACAATCATCGCAGTGATTCTAAAAAATTGGAAGCTCAGCAACTTCGAGTGCAAGTTAAGAGAAGCGCAGATGCTGACATAACGGCTAGGACTTCAAAATTTTAAGAAAATAACTCGGTAACTGCAGTGATAGTTAACTTGAACCAAAAGACCTGAGAAACGTTGCCCTTATGTTGTATAGGGAGCGTAGGAAGAAATTCACAGCTCTGCCAAAGACTCGGCTTGAAGTTCATACATATCTTTCGGAATATGAAGTAGCAACGAATAAGAAGGAAAATTTTCTACTCGTCAATGATGAAGAAAAGGGAATTGTTATTTTGACCACGAATATTAATCTAGAATGCATGTAACCAAGTGACATAGTTCCTTTGACGGAACTTTTAAATGCTATACGAAATTCATTCATCAACTTTACACAATTCATGGATATAAGAATGGGAACTTCATCCCACTTATCTATGTACTGCTGCCCCATAAAACAGGAGTGTCATGGGGACTTATGGCACAAGACTGTAGAAATGTGTAACGAGAGAAGTTTGACCTTCAATCCTACGTCAATTCATTCGGATTTCGAATAGGCAATGGTAAATGTCATAAGAAGTGTATTCCCTGAAACTGATCTTCCTCTTGTCAGCCAAAGACCTAACCATTATACGAAAAACCAGTAGAAGTTCACCATCAGTAAGATCTTGCTTGATATATGGGGTGTAAGACGAACTGATTAGTAAGAATTGTGGAGGTATTCGGATAAAGTAATACAAACGGTAACGCACTACGTCGAAGATAGAGTCCATATGATTTGAGATGGTTTGTGCTGGGAGAAAGGGCGCTGGTGACTGGTACGATACATGTACTGCACATAAGCTACCAGGGTCTAAGCGATGACAGGCAGGGCAGCCGATCGAGACTACAGAGTCTACCCCAAAGCCAAATCAAAGTGCTTCAAAAGAAGGCATCGTGCTTACCCCATACAAATGGGAAAAAGCACGTTAAAAAAGAAAAGAAGGTCTGGTAGAAAGAACTAAGGACGACATATCCGAGCAAAATTTATGTTATTCGTTAAAAATTTATGTTATTCGTTAAATGTTAAAAGGGAGGAGGAGGGGTGGAACTAAAAGTGAACGACTGATGGCGTGGTAATGGAAAGGAAAGGCCTTGATGCCTAGGAACCCAAGGAGCTCATAAGACAGAGGTATGACTGGCTGATGATGATATATCTGTGTACGTTAAGTATACCTTAGTTTTACCAGACCACTAAGCTGATGTCCATACATGAAAAGGCTAATGTTGTGTAAGTTTCTGAATTACAGTTCATCCACTTCAGTAGCTTAAGTGTGAATGCGCCAGTGACAGTTATTCTTTTTTTTTATCTAGAACCAGACCCATATAGGAAACGGCTTAATAATATATATATATATATATATATATATATATATATATATATATATATATATATATATATATATATATATATATATGTGTGTGTGTGTGTGTGTGTGTGTGTGTGTGTCTGACCTTACTGGAATTGGGAGACTCCATCCAGCCTGCCTTCCATTCTGCAGGAACAATAAATTCGAGAGCCAACGCTATTTTACCACAAAAAGTCATGTCACATTTAGTTACATAGATATAGCCTACCCCACCAGCCAGAATAAAATGCTATAAAATTACAGCTCTGCCAACGAATAAAGCGTAATCAAAATTTTGTTGGGAAATTCACAATTCACTTAATGTAATTATAATTGATGTTTGGTAATTTTAGAACACTGTTAAACATACCAACATAATTATTCCTACTATAAATGTCTTCTACAATAGTTGACTATATATATATATATATATATATATATATATATATATATATATATATATATATATATATTTATATATATATATATATATATATATATATAGAGAGAGAGAGAGAGAGAGAGAGAGAGAGAGAGAGAGAGAGAGAGAGAGAGAGAGAGAGAGAGAGAGAGAGAGACTATATCTATGTACAATAATCCCGTATGTTATAATTTACAGATTCATATTGAGGAAACAAAGCGACTTCCACTGAAAATTCAAGAAGGAAAAGTATTACTTAAAGTCGGTGTATCACAATTATTCCAAGAAAGATACCAGCGCAGCTGAAAGTTTTTACGCCCGAGCAACCAACTATCGCCAATTTTTTAGCCCGAGCAACCAGGAACAATCAGTCAACTATCGCCAATTTTTTACAAGTTTGAGGGGGAATCGTTTTATCGACAGAGGAGTACTGGGGTACCGATGGCCGGTAAAAAAGTCACAGGAAAAAATCACAATTTTGGCTAGGAAAAAAGTAACAGGAAAAAAAAGTTACAATATTGGCTAGGAAAAAAGTTAGAAAAAAATCACAATTTTGGCTAGGAAAAAAGTCACAAGAAAAAAATCACAATTTCGCTAGGAAAAAAGTAAGAAAAAGGTCACAATTTTGGCTAGGAAAAGTCACAGGAAAAAGTAACAGTTTTGCCTAAGAAAAAAGTCGCAGGAAAAAATCACACAAAAAGAGTCACAATTTTGGCTAGGAAAAAAGTCACAGGAAAAAAAATCACATTAATTTACAGTCTTTTGTTTACGTTTTTACGCTAATCCCCAATGGGCTTCTACTAAACACGCCGCAAAGGTGGATAACATACCTAGTTAAAGCCCTTGATGGGTCACTATGTAGGGAAAATTCATGTGACTTTTTCAACTGTGACTTCTTTTCTGTGACTTTTTTACCTTGATTCGGGCTACTAGCTGCACTTGTTTTTTCTCTTTAAATCCTTCCCTTCCCTTTCTGTAGTGGACGTCCTTTTTCCCTTTGAGAGGATAAATAATAACACTAAACTTGAGGAAAATGGCAGAAACATGCTTTGTTCAAGAAACAAAGAATATGAGGATTAAATATGAAGGTAACGTAATGCCACATCAAGAAGAACACGTTGTTCGAAAAACGGGATGAAAGTACCTAACATGAATAGAAAGACAAAGAAGCCTTTTCCCGCGTAAAGAGCAGACAACGCCATTCAGAAAGAGAAGCGTCGGAAGACTTCCTTCGCGGCGACAAGACAAACACATCACAGCAATCAGGGACAGCGTGGTAGTCCTACAGCAACAGAACAGATAAACAAATATCTGACGGAAAAGAACGAATACTGGGAACAGGCACAAAAAACAAATATGCCTACAAACAAACAAACAGTATGTGTTGGGCAACGCCTTTGCCCACTAGAAGACGAAAATAAACATGCCATTCCTCTTCCAAGAAATACAACCAAGGGTCTGGCTACCTGTGCCTACTACTCAAATTCTTCATTTTCCCCATCTGTTGGCCTCTCCCACCAGCCAACACTCACTGCCATCATACTTTTGTCCTCATCTGATGGGTACCTTAGGGCTCAAAGAGGTTGCAACCTTGCCTGTTAAATCTTTTCACTTCCAAATCGCCCCTACCAAAATCACTTTCATGCATCATAATAAAGCTTTTATGTAACCTAACCATCTCACAGACTCATTAACATAGAGTTACGGGCTGCTCTAGGAGCAAGAGCCCGTGCTGGCACAAGGCCAGCTAAATCTGAAACAACAAGGGTCTGGTGACTTCACCGCAGACTATTTTTTTTTTTTTTTACACACGCAGTAAATGGACTGTACTTTGTATATCATTTCAACGACTTTTGATAAAATAAGCTTTCTTATAATATACATTATTCATACCAATTCATGTGTTCATTATTTCCATATATATATATATATATATATATATATATATATATATATATATATATATATATATATATACTGTATATATGTGTGTGTGTGGTTATGCTGGACAGAAGAATTCCTCTCTCTCTCTCTCTCTCTCTCTCTCTCTCTCTCTCTCTCTCTCTCTCTCTCTCTGCTTCTAAACGCTCTTCGTCCCCAACCCACCCCCCACCAAGCTTTTTTTTTATCTTGCTCAGTCCTAACGATCACTGAATCGCTAGGGAGTTTTGGCGGATGTAATTTCTTCCTGTTTATGTTCGTGTCGATCTGGTCAGCTCCATATTACATCCAAAGTCCTTTAGAAACTTCATGGACGTAAACTTGAAATGTAGCCCACTAAAGGATAGGAGGGGAATAAAGTGAAAAATACAAGCCTCGTTACAAATATTTCTCTTTCCCGTTTGTGTGGAAAGCTAGCAACAAATTTAAAGAAATTCCCTGCCATTAAATATCAAGTGTTATCACTACATCGGAATACTCTACGAATTACATAAAACGCCAAACGTTAGTCTCGTATTCATGAAGAGGAACATCGGATATTCACGTTCACTTCCAAAATACACAGTCAGTTTAGAAAAACAGCCTTTGCAATTTGATAGAAAAATCATTTTAGCCCTGTTCCTTATGGAACAAAACATGGCAAACATGAATTGAATACGAACTGTGCCCATTTTCAATATACTGATGTATTTCAAGTGTTTTTCGTTGAATGTTTTTGGTATCAATATCGTACCCAAAGCAGTGAATACGGGTGCGTACACTGTCCATGAAATACAATGCAAGAGCATTATTTATTTTATAAGTACTTAAATGCAAGTTACCCGTTCTATCCCGAAAACTGGTAATTATGAAGCACAAGAAATGTTTTTTTCACACTTAGATACTGGACGAAGGAAAACTCTGATGAACGAATTGGAAGAATTTATGATGAATCTTGCCGCCATAAGCCAGTAAGAGAGAGAGAGAGAGAGAGAGAGAGAGAGAGAGAGAGAGAGAGAGAGAGAGAGAGAGAGAGAGAGAAACTTATTTACGAAAAATGAAAAAAACTATCACGATGAGATATATTTTGCAATTAGGCGAAAATTACACTGCATGAGAAGCAAATGTACCCTTCAGGAAAAAGCTCCAAACTATTCATAAACAGCCGCAAATGGCAATTCCCCGTTATTGTTGGAGGGTATTCGAGCGCCCTAACGATCTAGTCACTCAACGTTATGAGACAATTACAGAACGTCTGTGTCAGGAAGCAAGGGGAAATTGGAAATAGGCAAATGCTGAAGTCGACGGTCAACGCTTCGTAAGACTTTGTGGCAAGTGAGGAGAATTTTTTGTTGGGGGGGTGAGGGGGAAGGAATAGGATATAAAAGGAAAAACGGGTACAAGAGTAAGCACTATGGAGAGGAAATTCTGTTAATGACTTTCACTTTTGGTGGGAGGAAGATACAGTTGATGTGAGAATATTTCACATATTCAAAGGTAAAAGTGAAGAGCAAATCATAATCGCACCCATTTATTTTTAGATGAGAGAGAGAGAGAGAGAGAGAGAGAGAGAGAGAGAGAGAGAGAGAGAGAGAGAGAGAAAGGATGCTAACGATTAAGATAACCAGACGAGAGAAGATGATGCATCACCATTCTTCATCTTGTTTGTACCTCGTAGCCACTGATGTAATTCAAGTTCACGTCCTTCTCCAATGAATCGTCTCTATTCAACATCGTTCCCTTTCCCGCAGAAGTCCCTCTCTGCTTGCTTGGCATTGCCATAACAACTCGTCCTGAAAGACTACCTCGATTATCCCAACCATATCAATCATCTTCACCACCAACAGCAGCATCAACAATTCCTCGTTGTCGCTCCTCAGGGCTTCATTCCATTGAGCAATGACTAACGGTAAACAAACTTCTACTGCAACTTCATCATCAAAGGCCACCATTGCAGGAGCTATTTGACTAAATCAAACATATGACATAAATAATTGTATTACTGCCATTAACAATATTCTAGAGAAAATTAAGGATTCGTGGTGCATAAACAAAGGGAATGAAAACGTTCCATTATTAAAAAGAAAATTCTAATGATTAATAACAACTATATCTCTGCACTGAAGTAAAAGAAGTTGTAACTGTACAACACCACCTCATAGAATAATTAAATAAAATGAAACGGAATGTGGTTCGGTTTACAGAATTTAAAATAATAAAACAAGACTCACTCAAAGATTTCCCCAAGAAGTGCTCGATCAAAATGCCATTTCAATGTAAAGGTACTTGACAAGTTATTCTACATTACAATCATTCGCAAACAAGTACTCCACGAATATGACTTTTCATTGCAGATTTTTTCATTATCCCAAGAGTCCTAGGTTTACCCTCAGCAATTCTCTTATGCTATCTACATGCTTTTATCATATGAATATCAGAAATTTATCGTATCTTGATATCACAACTGCACTTCATATATTTTTTTCTCTTGCTGCGAATCAAGTTCACTATTTAAATTTCACTGGAAGATTGTAGCACTCATGCAGTAATATGTTTGTTATAAAACTGCAACAATTTTCCGTCCCAAACTTCTTATTAATAACCAGGTGATGTATTCAAAAATATGTGTATGAGATCAAGGAAAAATTCAAAGCTGGTTTCTGTCCTACGATGCCACTCAAAAGAATTATGACAGGGCCGGTAGCAATTAGTGATCCAATATTTTCAACTTCAATGATTGAAGAACTTATTTCGTCATCAATATGATACAACTATTTCCCTCGGCCAAAATATGTACATTACTCTCAACTTTACCTAAACGTAAACATAAAATTTCCTTTGCTCTAGTGAAATGAAAGCAATGAATTTCCTTTCATTCTTTATTTCTAATAATCTTCCAGAAAATTTACTGAGCCGTACAAAACTTAACATTCTTAAGCGTCCTTGAAACGCAATGTTAAATAAGATATTAATTCTAGGAAAAGCTTATAATCGAAGAGCAGTCAAGCATTGAGAAAGACAAAATAATTTAAACGTTCACAGAAATAATATTATATGAATCCGAACAAAAAGGCCATGATTACTACGAGAATTTTGAGAAAAGGGCTTTTCCATACTCATAATTTCAAAACGGTGGCGACGACTACTCTAGAGATCTGTCAGCTTCAATTTGTAAATAAGATGAGGGACAAGAAGCTCAATTTAAAATCCAACGAGACTTTCACATTTTAGGAGCGGCAGCAAAATCCATATACAAAAAATACTTCGAAAACGCAACCTACATTAATTTTGATACAAATAACAAATTTCGATGGCGATTAGTTAGAAAAAGTCCAATATTCAGAGAACCAAATTGTTCTACATATTCATCAAAGGGATACATAACTCCGTGAAATATTATTAGGAGTAGTGCACCTGGCACCACGAAACAAAATAAAACTGGGAAGCGCTGGCGAAACATGCAACACCTTCCCGAAAACAAAAATACACGGCATTCCACTGTCATGCAATCTTTCTGCTGAAACATAAATAAAAGTGGCTGCAATTTTATAATTATCTTGATGTAGATGCAACGTTTTGTAAAAAAAAAAAGAAAACTTTACGCTATTCTTATACATAAAATTGTTTATATTATTTAAATTTGCATTCTCAGGGTGCTTCCAAATGTTCGCAGAAAATAAAGTGAAATGGATAGATTAAAAGATCCCTCTTCATCGCAGTATTTCCTGTTGTAGCAATTAAGTATTAAATTCTCAAAAAAGAAACAATGAAGATATTCTTCTTTAAATACATGATCATTCAGAACACTTCAAAAGCAACATCTTTAAAAGAAATCCGTTGAGAGATGTTGGGAAGCATCAATAGCAAACTTCACTTGGAAAACCATCATCTTGGCAACTAAACCAATTCTTCAATTAAATGAAGCAGTTTCGTAGTTTGCTAATGCTACCAAGTTTTTTCTCCTCTTCCCTTCTACTGCAATGCTCATTCATGGCACATTTTCACCCTCTTGGATATACCCCTCTGTTGTCGTTTTCTTATTTTAGGGTCTACAGCGCATTCTATATGCCTCCGGCCAAACTTTTTATCACTATAAGGGCTCCTCACTTCATTTTATTGCATCATTTCCCCTTACCTCCTTTCACATCCACCATAACATTCCCCTGTGGTCCTATATCGCCTGGAAGGCGTCCTGCAGTCTCCATTTACCCTAATATCTCCTCCTCACTCTCCCAGACATTATTCCAGGGCTCTTGAGATTTTACCCGTTTTGTTTTTTTTAGCCGTTGCTCTCGACTGTATTTCTGTTTTGAGAGAGAGAGGGAGAGGGAGAGAGATACATTCTACGAAAGAATGATCTAAACTGTCCTTCGTTTTTAAGCTTTCTTGCTTATGAAGAATGAATGCAATCATCTACGGCAAATTACACCTTTTGTTTCTTCGACCTTCCACTATCTCAACGTTTTGTTTTATCTCTGCTATATTATGCCCAATTCTTATCGTCTCTTCCTTCCAACCTCGAATAACACAAAATGTTTCTTTCAAAGCTTCAAACTTGGCACCCTGCGCGTTCTGTCTCTCTCTCTCTCTCTGTCTCTCTCTCTCTCTCTCTCTCTCTCTCTCTCTCTCTCTCTCTCTCTCTTCCAGATAATCCATTATCCAGCATCTAGACACAGGGCCTTGGATCGTTGTACTGTGTCGCATCTGGATATCAAAGGCATGGTGACACAAAGGTACCGCTACCCCACACCAAAAGCCTTCCGCGTGTAGGTCGATAATTGGTGACCTTCCCAAAAATAACGTTTTTTTTTTAATGCAAATCAAAATGTGAGAAACCATCTCTAGTTTTATCTAAAAAAAAATATGTACAAAATCCAAAACAATTAAAACATTTATTAACGTTACAAAGTTTTTGACGTCTTGAGGAACCTAACTGGAAAAAGCTGAAGTGAACTTCAAATATAATGGATATTTAAAACATAAAACCTGAAATAATTACAAAAAAACACAAGGAAGTGGCAATAACGTAAAAGCAGAACACTTCTGAAAATAATAAAATTGCGACACACAAAAGGAAGTGAAAAAAAAATATATAAAACCGCCAATAAAGATAAAACGGTGGGGAAGTCTTCAGACCAAGACCTCGCTTCCGGTATCTAAAAATAAGGTGAACTAAATGGACCTATAAAGAAATCCCCAGAATACACTGACGTTGGATGAAGCTTAAAAAAAGGGCTTTGAAACGTAAAATGAACAATAATGGTAGTGATACTCGGCAGACTCCCCACTTCACTAATATTGTACCAGATACGACCTAACGAAATTATGAAAGATATTTAAAGAGACTTTCACTGATGAAATGAATTTGTTTCCCCTCGCATCCCAACACGGTAGTCATTATAGGAAAACAAACAGCTGATGAATTATTAAATATTAACAATGCAACGTTGTAGGCGGGGTGTTGGCAATAACTGCAATACTGTGTGTGTTTGAGAGAGAGAGAGAGAGAGAGAGAGAGAGAGAGAGAGAGAGAGAGAGAGAGAGAGAGAGAGAAAAGCCATATTAATATTGCTTCTCAACATTCTCAGCAACATGCATAGCTTACACAATAGCGTAGATCTGCGTTTAAAAGCGTCAACTCCCCCCCCCCCACCTCTCTCTCTCTCTCTCTCTCTCTCTTTCTCTCTCTCTCTCTCTCTCTCTCTCTCTCTCTCTCTCTCTCTCTCTGAGCCAGAGGAAGTTCACCAAGAACAGAGAGATGTTAATTAAGGGAAAGGGAAAGTTGCAGCTTGTCTGACGCCATGTATCTGGCAGTCTGGTAGACTTCAGTGTCCACAGCAGGACTCATACTCCCTCTCAAACCTTATCAAATATTGGCAAGGGCCCGAGTTGGCTAAGGCAGACTTATATTAACCGACTAGCCAACCTTGTCGCTGGAACCTGTGCAAACATTACGTGAAGCTTTATCAGACACATGAAATTCAACTACGATTATTAAATAAGAGATATATCGTTTCTGATTTATATTTTCATTGGGCTGTTAATTCACGATAATATTAAAGCTATCTCAAAGACAGGTTAAATAATACAATATTAATTTCTCACGTTGTAAGGTGAACTGCTTTCCTCCGTGCCTCAAGCCTCAGAATGTGTTCAAATGAGATATGAACACGATGTTAGTCATTAAATAACCCTGAATCGTCAACTGGCGCCATTTTCACTTCCTTCGGATACAGAATGAAGGCACGTCAGGCAAATAAAAAGGAAAGACGGAATTAACATACACGCTCGTGCCTTTCAATAATTATTCCTTTTGCAGTTGTCGATAAAACCACAAAACTCCTGTCAGAATTTCATCAAAGTACAACGTTTTCACTTAGGGAAGGGAAAGCACGCAGCTAAAGACAAACATTTCCGGTCCTGTGAGAGAGTGGCCGCGCTTCCCAACACACGAGGAACATCGAATCTCTATCTATCTCTGTATTGGTATAATATAGCTATTAACTCATCTATACATGCAAAATAATGAACTAAACACCGACAGGTATATTCCTCGTCTCTATACTGTCAGAAGAGGGGAACTAGACTCATGTTTCTGACTGTCCGTCGTGTCTTCACACGAGAGCGACATCACGTATTAAGGACATTACTTGACTCCATTCTTTCATTTCATTTAAAAATGTAAAATAAAACTATTTTTATTAACAATAAATTCATAAACATTACTGCTAAACTACAAAGCATTCAGAAACAACTAACGAGAAACTGCATTCATTCATTAGTTGTAACTGACCAGAGAATCCCTCACTAGAATGATCACCTAATTAACTCGATTATCCTTCTCTCGAATGTCCAAGAAGCTTAATATTCCCACTTACGTAGCTAATTAATCACAATACACATCTACATATCATACGCAAACACAACTGTAAGTGGAAAATTAGTTTGGAACTGCAACATTTTCACTGTTAATATTAGTAGTAATATTAGTAAAAACAGGAGGCAAACAGTGTCCTTCTGAAGAGAAATATAATTAATTATTTTTCTTAAGTGTTGAACACCCCCAAAGTATTTGTTTGACCCACTTTAATAAGGATGATACTGAGAATACTGTTTAACCACTGCCCAAAATTTTGGTTTTTACTCCCACGAATATCATATTCTCTCGTAGATCGTAATTAATATGCAAATCACATATGGAACAAATAATACGTTCAGAGAATTATTCACTACAGTGTTTAAATATAGGGTCACTAAAGCTTCTCTACCACTGATATAGCTATTTTCTGGACAATATTGATGTTCAAATGATACTGATCATGTTTTGAGCCATCAAAAGAACTCACCTAGTTTTACCACATTTCAACAGAGTGGAACACACTTCAATAAAACAAATGTCAGCCGTATATTTCAGTGCTTAGTTGAAGCAGGATGTTATCAGTATAAATTTTGTGTGAAGAGAGAATGATGAAGATGATTTTGATGAAGATTTTTGTTGTTATTATCACTATCCATGTGTTTATCCTTTAAGCAGAAGCGCAAATAACAAAAAAAACTGAGTAAAATTACATTTAAAAATCAAATTAATACAGATTTTTTAAATTATACAATAGGTGAGAAATAGGGCAATGAAGGAAAATATGGCAAGAACAAAACATATCCTTTTCAGGTTGCTTACAGACAAATTTTATAGGGAAAAGGCAAACACTGTTAATAATAATTTGGTTTTCTAAAATAATACAGCAACTAACTCCTTTCGTTCTACAGAAAATTAACAGGAGTGGGTAATATCTTTCTTCTTATCTCGGTGAACTCCATAAAACAAATTTAATTTTCCAATAAAGAGAGAAGTCCCTCAAAATACATAGCTCCTTACTCACACTGCAAGGGATCTACACTGTTCTAAGACACACCTTATGAATGAATAAATATTGAATTTATGACCCTTGTGAAATTCTCATGCCTCAAGAAAGGGAAATGAAAACATTATCAGTATTAACGAATCAGAGGAACACTTTCGCACATTAAAGGTGACACATATTTATTCATCAGCGAGTATAGAAATTATTTTTCAAATATTGTGATAACTCCTAGAAAATATTAGCAACACTGACGAATCGTGAGAACGTTTTCGAAAGAATTAGAGATGATTCAAAATTAATTTAATTAAATTTGGAAACATTAAAATACAATGTACTGTACATGATTTCGAATCATTAATATTTTGTATAAATCGCGAATATTATTGCCTTAGTTAACCCAAAAACTGTCAGAAATACTGTAACCGGTAAAGAATCAGCTGAAATAGTAATGGTTTTACTTCTGAATAATAACAACAAAACTGATAATAACAGACATTCTGCATAGATGAAAAAAGTTACGACAATAACGGGTTATTTACAGGCAAAATAAATTTCTCTCAATGAAAGGCATAAATCATACAGGAAAATGTCGATCACACAGGCGATCCAAGAAGGCGGAAAAATCCAAGGTGAAAACATAGATGGTTATAACTGCTGGAGTATTTACCTTGCATTATAAAATGGATGTTGTAAGAAGACTGCATGACATATTCGGTCATCTAACCGGAGAAGAAAATATCCAATAGATCATACAGTATTCCTAAGCCGCTAATCCTTTCATTCATTTTTTTTTATTTGAGAAGGTGTGTGTGTGTTGGGGGGGGGGATATAATGCACAGAAGTAAATGCACATACACATTAAGTTACAATAAAGCCATATCTGGCAAAGCAAATTTTTACTTTCCCTCTTAAAAGATGATTTCATAGATTTATCTGACATTTAAGACAGGGAATAACTTTTGGATAATTATTCCTTACTTTTAATTTTTACAGTCAGAAAACTCGACATTTTGCTTTTAACAAGTTATGTATAGGAATAGTTTCAACACGTGTAAATTCTGGAAATGTAAAAAACAACAATAAATGAAACCGGAATTCCTGGAAAAATTTGGTGCAGGGTAAATATTAAAGTATTTATTTTCATGTCTTTTATTTATTTTCCGTCATCAGATAGGTAAATTCCACAAGAATTCGACGATTACTTCCAAGCAAAGCAATTATTTTCCCTACCGAAACTTTTGTATTCGCTTGCCAAAGAAATTATAAGCTGAGAGAGAGAGAGAGAGAGAGAGAGAGAGAGAGAGAGAGAGAGAGAGAGAGAGAGAGAGAGAGAGAGAGAAGTGTTATGGAGCGAGGATACGAATCTTGTGACGCGAAAATATTTCTTAATTGTTTCTGGGATACGCCACTCAACGTTATGGACTTCTCTTTTCATAGAATTTCCGAGAAACCATTAGAATATCTGAACATTTTCCACTTATGGTTTATTCATGACGAGCGTTTGCTAAAATCATCATAAAAAGTCTCGTGGAAAGCATACCCAACATTCAGCATTTGCTACGCTATCAGTCGCATTATGATAACACGAAGAAGGCTATTTGTTAAACAACTCGTATCTAACAGCTTCCGCAAATTTTCACATTTACATAAACAAGACACTATTTCAAATCATATCTAAATCATACCCAGAAAATCGGGTCACAACGTCATTTATGCCTACGTCATCGGTTTGGGATAGGTCATCAGACCTAAGAAACCAGTCGTCGATTGGTGCTGTGGGATCATACTTGACACAAACTCAAATAACATAACAAATAACATTACAAACAACTCTAAACATCCGAGAATAAAGGCACGTACCCACGCGCAAACGCGCACTCTCACAAATACGCACAAACACACACATACACATACAATATATAATATATATATATATATATATATATATATATATATATATATATATATATATATATATATATATATATATATATATATATATATATATATATTTGTGCGTTTGGAAAAATATAAACGCATGTATGTATTTTATATGGCTAAAAGAATGGTTATTATAAGTCCCCCAGCAAAATAAAATTTTTTTAGTTGGAGTGATCAAGTGAGGTCGTGATCAAAATAAAAAAAAAAAAGAAAATATACATCATAAAAACTATCATTTTCAGAACCAGGAAAATGAATGCTTGACGGTGACCTGATCAAACACATACGCATATGCACGCACATACACAAATATATATATATATATATATATATATATATATATATATATATATATATATATATATATATATATATATATATACAATACACACACACACACACACACACACACACACATATATATATATATATATATATATATATATATATATATATATATATATATATATATATATATATATATATATATATATATATATATTATAAATATTTCTGCTGTTCGCCCACGAGGCACTTATTGAAGTAATATCAAATTAACCAAGGTGGGAAAAGATGGGTGTATCGACCGTTTTCGCGTAGATGGTCCAAACTTAACATTCGTTCATAGCAAGGATAGGTAGCATTAGGCACTTAACCCCATAGGAAAAATTTCCACAATCAACCTTATGATAGGTGGCCTTAAGCTTTTTTTACCTGTTCTCTTTGGCGAATGTTTTTGACAAAGTTTCAGACACCGAGGGCATGAACGGACGACCCTGTCTGTTTGTCCAAACTAGGTCGGACCGAGAGAGAGAATCAAGCCTCCGTCCCGAACGCACGTCCAAATGCGGTTCGGTCCTGCACCCCTTTGATCTATCGTCTTTATGTACTAGTGAATTGGGAAGACTGCTATTAGCAAGACTTCTGATCGTCCGTTGTATGCGCAAACAACCTGTCGTCCATGGTAAGTCTGATTTTGGTTCAAAACTTCGTCGATTTACTAGTCTCTTTTTCTGTATTTCCAGTTTCCTTTGTTTCATTCTTTCGCCACCATAAAAACCCCAAGCTCATTTCGCTTTCCCGAAGTCTAGATTAAGCATAATTTATATTGTTTAGCGACATTCAACTATTCCAGTGGATTACTAGGAAGTAGGGAAGGTTAAGCAAGTCATTTTATTCTTTATGCAGCCTTGTGTCTCGAATCCATTGTCCGGAAGAGCCGTTGTGTTTTAATACCATATTAATGAGTACAGATTGACTGCGTCTGAAGTCGGGCGACTTTTATCGTAATTTCCTTAGTTGACAGCATATTCTTTGTGTTAAGGTTAATTTCCCTCGACTGGCGACCTTGAGAGTTTAAACAGCTGTCTTTGAGGTTAATTTGTAGATTCATTGACAGGTTACGCGTCCTTGGCACGCAGGGCCTTATAAAAATTACGTAAATCAAGTAATAAACTCATCAGCCAAGCCCTCACACGTAACAACATATATATATATATATATATATATATATATATATATATATATATATATATATATATATATATATATATATATATATATATATATATATATATATATATATATATATATATATATATATATATATATGTATGTATATATATATATATATATATATATATATATATATATATATATATATATATATATATATGGAAATCTCTTTGATACAGTTACACGTCCATTATGAATACTGAAAACCATTATAATATCAAAATAAAAGATATAAATTTGAAATTCGTGGCTTTAAATGAATGATTACAAAATTTTTAATCATGCACTTTTCTTAGTTTGGGCTCAAATACCAGATTCCCTCTAAAAAAAAAATCAATACATCTGCTTATAGGGAATATTACTCAGTAATTGACGCAATACCTGGATCGGGGACTAACGTGAATTTCCCATTAACTTCATATAAACGAACCGATTTACATTCAGAGAATTTCCAATTTGGAGTTTATGGTCCTGAGAATGTCCAATTATAGGATCATTAACAGTTTCATGCTGTTAGATAACTCATTTTTTTGCAATGCAAGCTACTCCACTCAAATGGAAACAACCCAATTGATATTGTTCGTCACAAAAGTACCCAGGGAAATACCACACAGAGGAAAAACTCTAAATTCCTGTAATTTAATGTCTCAGCGATAGAACGGCTATTCGTAATTAAATACATCTCAGTAATCGAGGGGCTACTGTAATAAAGAGGGACTAACTGTGAACCTTAACTTGATGATGTGCAATGTCCTTAAGGCAAAAGTTAACCAGGTTTCTAAATCTCATTCCATCCTGTCAACTGATAAATTCTGTAATTTTTCACACTGCCAAGACATCATCAAAATCTCAAGATGTCAACTCAAATCAATAATGATTATATATAACCAAAATTAATATTGACATGAGGGACCTTTACTTATCCTCTCCTAATTACTCAAGTGATGTAAACCTGATTTAAGGGTTGTGAGCTATATATATGTCCAGAACGCACAGTGCAAATATGGCGAATGAATAGCAGAACGGCCGCCTCAGCCCAGGTCCACAGCCAGACTGTTCGTGAAGTACGATGAGAAATACACGAGATATGGATGAAGAAATATTACATTTGCAACACGGCTAAAGGATCGATACCTAAGATCACGAGCATAACGCTGATGGAGAGTTGGCCAGGAATAAAGGAATAACAATGACAATAAATGCAAGTCTTTTATTGCTAAGTGACCAGGAGTGCTCGTAAGCTTGTTAATCAAAGGTCGAATCGTAATGTTGCAAATCTTTCACTGAAAAACTCATCAAAACACAATCAATACCGATAACCGTCATGTCCAGAAAAATCTACTTTGATTAAATACATTTTATTTCAATTTCTGAGACGCCAAATGTAAATGAAACACTCCTCGATTTCACCTTTCTAAAAAAAAATGAGAAATGACCGGCACATCCAACTTCACAAATGAAGTTTCTTCCATGCCCTCACGTAACGAAACATATCAATGCAAAAGACGAATAAGGTTAGCAAAATTCAAATTATCTGGAGGCCTCAAGATGATAAGTTTTGCGGTTTCCGTCACATCTAACCAAGGACCGACGAAAACAATGGATTCAGGGAGGAGGAAGGACAGGTTAGAGCCTTAACAACTGTTCTCATTCACGTGGCCTGTTTAAACGCCCTGGCAGCTCCATAATTCCATCTAAATACCACGTTACCTGATATGACTTTTCCTTTTTCCTTTCTTTTTATAAAACAGATAAACTGTGGGGACATGTTAATGAAACAAAATCATCACTGAGCAACAGGCGCGAGAATAATCGCAGCTAAAATACCCCTTTAGAGCCTAGATAAGGTGAAAAGTTTGTTTTTGGCAAGCAAGACACTTTCGATGGACTTTTCCCGATGAAAGATTCTGTTTTTGTCCATGACACTACTAAGGCTTCTTTTAGTCAGGTGTTTTCGAACGTCACGAGGCCTATTCGCAAGGTTACCCTATTCGACGACACCCTTGCAAGGTACAAAAAAATATATCAGCCAACGAGTTGTTGTTATACGATGATAATGCTAAAAAAGAAGTTTGTCTTGTAAAGCGACATACCAGAGGAAATTGTGAATTAAAAATTGCAGGAACGAGAACTGACAACATGAAAAGCTGAATGGGACAAATGAGTTAGAACTGCTAGGAAATCGTTTGAGGAAAGGAGGAGGGGAAATAAAAACAGGTTAAAAAATTTGCTTATGGGTAAAATTGTTTGGAGTCATGAAGTTTTCATGATTTGATTCGTTCCCGTTTCCTTTACGCTAAGTATGTTCAGAGATATAAAATTTCACGTAGAAATCTTTTGAAATAACCTGCTTAGACAATCTGTTCACTCTTACCAAATAATGAAAAACGCTAAACTAATAATACATAATTTAATATATTCACAGGACAATGTGACTGTACATTAGCCGCATCCATGAAAAATCTATTTTGCTGCACATGCACAATAATTCTTTGAGTTGCAATAACGGGTTTAGAATACACCGGTCGAATTCAGTTGTTCTATAAGCGAATTGTGTAACTGAAACATTTACCTGTAGCCATATTAGCCTGATGACTCACTTTGGTGCACTTTAGCAAGACCCAATTATCTTCTCGAGGTCAAACTTAAAGCAACACTCTCAATATAGGTAAACGAATAAACAAATTATTGTAAACATCGTTATTTTATTCTCAACAATAAAATATTTGACAATTATTAAAACAACGACTTCAACTGTTCATCATGTTGTTTGAAATATCACTAAATCAATGACAGGTTTTGTGTCTAACTTGACCATCCATACTGCGACCGACTGCCTTGTTGAGAGAAACCCTTTTATCAAGATCTGGAAAGGATTCTGTCAGCACAAAATAGGGACATATAACCCATAATGGCCAGTGGTTTACCTTGTAGGGTGCCACACGGACCCCTACACCGTCCACTTTACCTAGCCAGATAATCTCCTCACAAGGACCATCTCTGCTCGCCAAGCGCAGGCATGCAAGAAACAGCAGATGTCACATAGGCTATCCGTTGTACACATATTCTCATTCATATTATTGGTATGTTAAATGTATCATTCTTAGCGCAAGCATTACAATATCACCACTCCAGCTATATGTATCATTACTTCATTTCTGTCTTGTATACTGATTTGTGTACAGCTTTCCATCGTCCAACAAACACAGTTGGTGGTACTCTATTTTGTCCGCCTCGTGGCAGGCACTACAGTTCCGTTCGCAAGAGCTACTGACCTGTCTGTTTGTTGTTTGAAAAAATAAGTAAGTTTGTAGATGCATCCTCCTACTCACGCCTTTGCTACAATCTAATCTTCATCCAAGAGAATGAGTAGTTGCATGAAATGCAGTCAAAACTAACTGCGAAAATGAGGGTGTAATAAACGCAATAGGCGTCCATGCATTTTTGTGCTTAACAATAACGTACGTGTAATAATCTCTTACCATTGACCCCTATATACGTATGAAGAATGATGACACCTTGGTGAGCCTTTCGGGATGGTACGTAAATGTCCTTGGGATGTGGACTTCTCGACCCTCGCTTAGGTTGCCGTAATTTTTACGGGTGCACCAGGGGAAGAAATAATTTCCATAACCACAAAGACGTTGAAATGAAATAAAAAACAACTTATCATTGACAATCAGTATCCACACGTTCTTGAACTATAAACGGGATTACAGAATGGGTTGCACCCATGACGAGGGGTTGCAGGAAAGTTTGAGCAGGAGGAAACTAGTCAACATCGATACCAGCGAATCAAGAAAAACGTGGAGAGAGAGAGAGAGAGAGAGAGAGAGAGAGAGAGAGAGAGTCTTATAAAGCCAGATGAGCAATTCCTGTTACGTAAAAGTCGCCTAAAAACATAAGCAAATGGATGTTGATGTCAACTTTTACTAACCATTTTTTTTTTTAATAAAGTTCTTTTCCATCAGAGAAACTGCCCATCAACCTATCACCACCATGTTCTAATAAACCATTATGTTTATTTACTCTTCCACCCTTCAACTTCAGCCAACCATGAATCAATTACTGTTGAAGATAGATCTCGTCCATAATTCTTTCTCCTGCCCACTTAACGAACAAAATAAAGCACCCTACATTTAAATATATGATTAAGAAGATTAAAGCCTTCTGCAATCCACAAAATATGCAGCTATTCATGCGTCCACGTGCCTTCCATTAAAAATCATTCATTAGTGAAATGCGTTATACGCATTCTAATATTCTAAGAATAAGTGGGATGATATGGTTTTCAATTCTTGAACTAATCTAAACCCTTCTAAATTCCTCAAACACTCTGAAATTACTATTTTCAAACAATTTACCGCTCCGCCTTATTTTTCTTCTACGCTGAACATAATTATGCTAAGCATCTCTTCACAATAGTCGATCAGCCTTTCATCCAATTTTATTTCACCTTATTTCCATCAGGATTTTCTCTTTTTGGGCTTTTATAACAATCAAATTCTCATTTCCCTTATATTTCTCCCCAACCCCTTCCTAAGTTAGCTTAACTCATTCTTCCTTAATTTCATTAATTCTTATTCGAATCAGACATATCTTCTTTTTCTTAACATTAAGACACGACGTTATGCCGCTAAGCATTCCTACACTTCAAACTTTATACTTTCAAAATAGAAGAAAATAATATCATCTCCACTCACTTCAGGTTGAAAGGTTTTGAATACTGATCACCAAACAAGGCATTCTAGTTTTGCCGTGTGATAAAAAAAAGGGTCAGGAAAATCTGGAAAATCAGGAGTAACGATCGAGCGAGTTTTAAATAAAACTGTGAGCGTACAAAAAGAAAGGGGTAACGGGGAATACCGATGGACGCCAATTACTTCCCTAGACAGCAAATTTATTTTCGAGCGCCAGCTGACAACGGGACAGTTGGTCACGGCCCCCAATTAAAATGCTTCGTTAAAATGCAGATCAAGGGTACATCATCAATTTCTGATAACGAGGACCGATTCAAAACATTCAGTGTTCTTGAAAATCAAGGGTTGTCACAGCCAAATCTCGAGCATCGCCAGGATGTCAATCCGCCATTCAGACTCACTTACTCTCTTTCTCCGTGTAAATATATGGGTACCAGAGAGGGGATACAGCTTGAGTAAATTTTTTGAACATGTGGAATTTCTTAACTGTAAGGCTATCATGTCATTCCATGGGCAGCAATTTGTTAAATAACACCTGCACAATATCATATGCATCACTGGATTCCAACTGATAGATCTAACACTTTGTTACATTCTCCTTCAACTTGTAGCTTGTCTATATTATTTTCTATTTCGCATGCTAGACTGCCGCTAGTTAATACACAGTTCATCAGTCGTCTGCCAGAATCAAGTAGATTCTTAAAACCAGGGTGTATTGATGGGGGTGCATGGAGATAACAACTTCACTCCAAAATATTTGCTGAAAATTTTTGGGTATTACCTGGAGCCACCAGCACCCCGCAAGAGAAAATAAGTTAGGGAACAGAAAGAAAAAAAAAGTATACCTTAGTTTTACCAGACCACTGAGCTGATTAACAGCTCTCCTAGGGCTGGCCCGAAGGATTAGACTTATTTTACGTGGCTAAGAACCAATCGGTTGCTTAGCAACGGGACCTACAGCTTATTGTGGAATCCGAACCACATTATAGCGAGAAATGAATTTTTATCACCAGAAATAAATTCCTCTAACTCTTCATCAGCCGGCCGCGGGAATTGAACTCCAGCCCATCGCCTGACAGTCTGAAGCTTAACCGAGTCGGCCAACAAAGGGCTAGGAACAGAAAGAAATTTATATATATATATATATATATATATATATATATATATATATATATATATATATATATATATATATTAGTCCCTATCAACTCCGTACATTAATACTTGATGAGCCAATAGCAAATGTCATGGTAACAAATTGTGAAATAAAATAGATGTCCGCTTAGGAGAAAGATGTAGAAGCTAAACATAGCTAAAGTATTACGAAAAATACATAAAAAAAAAAAAAAACAGAACGAGAGGGGCAGTACTGAAGGTTGAATTAAAAACACAGAAAGCAAACGACGACATGCAGTAACATGAAGCAGCATAACAGGAATTGCAATTGTTGCTTCCGGAGCGAGGAGTGAGCATGAATGCAAATGCTTCGGCATGAGTGTTTTCATAAATTCAAGACACGCACAACCAAAGGCGATGTGAAATAAGGCGGCAAGAGGCAAGAACATGACTATGAATTACAAGAGTCCTTACAACAGAGCCCCAAATATTTGAAAGGCCAGTCGTGAACACGAAGGACTTTTCCTGGATTATGACACACTGTTGAAGTCAGTGATATTTACCCCTTTACCACATCATCTTTGCAGACATTAATTCAGTATACCTTCATTGCAGTTCAGTTGCTTTGAATAAAAGCTAAATTTAAGCCTATTGTTGTATACATACTTTATCACTGTAGCTACTTTTCTGGTATGGAAATGAATCCAGTTGAAACCATTAAAAGAAACAGCCCTTCGCACTGAAAAACCTGTCACTAACTTGCAGTAAATGATGTGTGGCAGTAACTGATGCAACGTTCATTATTTTCTATGTATATATATATATATATATATATATATATATATATATATATATATATATATATATATATATATATATATATATATACTGTATGTGTGTGTGTACGTATGCACATATAAACGAATGTACATCTGTCTCAGGCCAGAAAGACTTGTCAACCGACTAAGAAAACATGGGTCCCAAGAAAGAAGTTGAGGAGGGGCCAATTAATGAAATATAGGAAAGAATCGGCAGACTTTAAGTCCTTTTATACGTGTTGCACACTCGAAAACCTCTACACTGCATCTGGAAAAAGAGCCACAAATTTTATCTTTATGAGGACATGGTCATCACATCATCGTCACCACCAAGACAAGTCCCTCCCGTCCACCACCCTTCCCCATTGCTTGATCTGTCCCATTTCTCTTAGTAGTTGGTAAGGTGTGGTTCACTTCAAACCAAAGCAAACTTATCAGAGAACCAGTTACTTCAATCCTCTTCTACGAAGAAAAATGAAGAGGGACAGCATTTCTTTGTTCGCCCAGAGGACTGGTGAGCAAAGGGAAAGATGAGCACGCCGAGAGAAAGAAGGAAGGGGAGAGGTGGTTGGGAAAGTAAGCAAGTAAAGCGAAGCATAACGAAAACAGTCCAGTAGCATATACGTTTCTCTCTCTCTCTCTCTCTCTCTCTCTCTCTCTCTCTCTCTCTCTTACAAACATAACCATAAGCTGGCACTTGATTGTGAAGATAATCGATATAAGAGGACGTGCAATCGACCATATACATTGCAAAATTCTTTGAACCCCATTGAGTCGGTAGCTTAGCCCGTGTGTGGTTAAAGCAGTGTCTGAGTGGTAGAGCAGTGGACTAGCATTCAAAAGGCCTGCGGTTCAATCACACCTACCACCAACCAGTTGACCCTTCTATGAACGGGTACCTGCGTCAGCTGCAGGTCAAGAAAGTGACATGGGGCTAGTATGCTTGGACCCAGATATTATCTGAGTACCTTCCTATTTACAAGACAAACACACACTATATATATATATATATATATATATATATATATATATATATACATACACACACACACTAACGGATAAATTTTAAATTTACAAGCTACTTCTCCACCTCTCCAGAATGATAATATACAACGACAAGCCTGTTACACTTCTCCCCCCCCCCAACTCTCTCTCTCTCGCTTTTATTTCGGAGAGAGAAGTAATTCATTTAACGTTACAAGCAATAAAGGACAATACATATCGTCACCTATGCTTCCAGTTTAGACTATTTTATGTGATAAGGTAATGGCTTCTTTGGTCCGGTTAGAATCCTTAGAATATGGGAAGCAGCCCACACTAAGACCACATATCTTTAAGTGAAAATACGTACTTACGAAGCGTCCGGTACTGAATAGACCTACGTTGCGTAGCTGATTTTGAACAAGGGCAAATGGATCAGTATTATTCATTTAACAGCATCTACAGAATGCCACTATGTACTGCATTTCAGCTAAAGTGTTTGTATTTTAGGCAAAATACGTATACTGAAATAACTAATCACGAGCCAACAAACCACTGGGCTACCCTTAATTTCCAGTTGCTGTGTCTTAACATGTCAAGTGCTTGTAATCAACCAAATAAGACAGTGTTCTAATGGGGCAACGCATCCAATGCTCTAGTCCTCATGAAATTTCATGGGAACCAATAACAATAGAAAAATTCTGTGGTCAATAGAGCTTTGTCCATCAAAATTTATAACAATAATTCACGTAAAATGATGAGACCATCGGTAATTTACCCGTTGTAGTCAGTAGCCTGGGCATAGACCAAACCTTCCTTGTAAGTGCATGAGTGCACAAGAAATAAACAAATAAAAATCGAATAAAACAACCAAACGAAATACCTTCTTACGTACATAATGTATAGTAAATGAACTTCGATACTTACCAACTGGTTTGATCCCTTCCAGACGACAGCTGAGACATAGCTTTGGATTGTTAACGGTGGACCTTCTATTCACTTTCTCGTGCCTTACGATTTCTAGTTTTCACTTTACTACTGTCTCGTCTGAGTTCATGCACCATTGCTGTTCTAATATATAACGTTACACGACTGCATAATAACGACCTCTCAAATGAATGCAATCGCGTCATCACAACACTGGTTAGGTAAGACTGCGTCAACAATGCGTGTTGACAGTGTGCCTAAGCGCTCCGTGGGAAATACGGGCAGTTCAGCTTAATGCATAGAAAACATTTAAAGAAAACGACATATGGAATTTTTTTTAAGGATAACATGGATTTTTTTTCTAATGGCTTTGATCATCGTCATTGTATATCGTTATGTTGTATATTTTATTCTTTATTTTGCCTAATTGTAAGCAATTAGTGATTTAAAACGAAGTTAGGTATACCTTTGTTTTACCAGACCACTGAGCTGATTAACAGCTCTCCTAGGGCTGGCCTGAAGGATTAGACTTATTTAACGTGGCTAAGAACCAACTGGTTACTTAAGATCAGTAAAATATTTATATAGCGAACTCTAGTTTTGATTTAAGGTAGTAAACTCCACATTTAAGTGATTAATCTCTGATCAAATTAATTTTACGTTGACTTAACAACTGAAATATTAAGCTCCCTTTGCTGGATTAAAGCCAGCGTGTTATATCTATGAATACTTGCTACTCACTGCTCGTTTTGCTGATGCTGCGGTTGGACATTTCATGGCAATAATGTTACTCACCAATTTGGCCCAACCATGAAACGTTAAGTATCTTTTATAACGAACCACCTCTCGATGACCCTTTAAAATGTTATACTCTTTCGGAGGGAAATTTTGGTGAAAGCTTCTAAACACTGTTTATGATTTACCTTTTATAATGTGAAAACCATATTTCGCTTTACTAGTCCTTTCGACAGAGTTTAATATGTTGCGCATTCTAAATAAATTCCAACTCTCAAGGACATATGCCTCGAACTCTTTAAAAGGCATAAATAACTAGGATGTTTCATAAGTCATTTTTTTTTAAAGTTGGGCTTGTTTAAAAGATTCTGCAAGTTTGCCATTTTATAACTGAAACGAATAATATAAAGGGTAAAGTAACCGGAAACCTAAGATTTTAATACGATGATGGTTACCAGAAAGGAAGTACCGCCTACTTGACGATATACCTGGATTTTACGAAAAAAAAAAGGAAGTTCTGAGCAATGTTTAAAGTAAATTAAATTTTAAATACTGACGGAACGTAACCGTGTTTCATATCTATACTTTAACGGCTAACAGGTTTCGCTGCCTATTCTTATCTTCTGTTTCAAATGCAGTTATGGGGCTTTGCATTTCCCATCATTTTAAACTAACACTGCAATGCTGAAGTTCAAAATAGCAGTTCGATGCAGAAATGCCCAGGGTTTGCAGTCAAGTTCTATCTTTAAATCTTCGGGGCTACGGACTGCAAAAACAGAACAAATATTAACCAGCAAGAGGCATGAGCGACCTTGAACGAGTCCTGTGCTTCCGATGATCTAGGGCCCAGCCCTACAACAATGAACTGATTTTTCCTGGACAAAGCTTCACTGAAAGATTAAGTAACATAGAATACGCAAGAAACATTATTTTCAAAAAGAAATACAAACACGCAAGCTCGTACATGAATGCACACACTAGGTGCGGCACCTTCATCACCGTCACTCTTTAACTTTAACATGAGTTCTGAAGGTATTCCTTTGGTAACAGTATTTTAGGGGCTGTACTATTAACTTTACTTTCCATGACTATGTAAATAGCCCAATATTTCTTAATGCATGATGCCTATGGCTTATTGGTTTAAATTTAATAACTGTGGCAATACTTATACTTTTTATAATTATTTCGTTGCTGGTCACATACAGTATATTATGTCATCCTCCCTTCATTTTGTTGCTTTCATTGTCATTTTTCTATTCATCCCATGGATCCCAAGTTCTTCTGTCCTGTCCCCCATCTATGGAAGTTGCTTCCTACAGTGCCATTGGAGGCCATGCGCTGCCTCTCCTGACGATTCCATTTAGGTGTTCGCTCCCTTGCCATAGTTGCTGTATGATTCAAACTCCTTCTAAGCCTGCAACCCTTCGTTTCTCTAATGGTGTCAGGCGTTGTTGCAATCACTCTTTCCTGTATACACGGGTTTGTTTGTTATCTCCCGTAGCCCACAGCCCCGTTCATTAAATCCATACATACCCACAGATACTTCCTTGCCTTGTAGGCAAATTATTCAACAATCTCAAAAATCTTCCTTTATCAAAAATTATTATATTTTCTGTAAAATAGAAACAAAACATAATTACCTCCCTCATCTCGGAACTCAGAGGCAAAACCCTCTTTTAAGCTTCCTAATAAAATAAAATTAAAGTTGAAGGATGCAGTCTTTTATGAGCGCCTCTGTCATGATAATAAAGCAATACCAGCTACGTGGCTGTTGCTCCTTTATTAAAAATAATCCATGGTATCGAGCAAAACAGTCAACCACTTTTGAAAAACCTTGAACTTTAGCCTTCATTTTTTTTTCAAAATAATATAATAATAATAATAGTAATAATAATAATAATAATAATAATAATAATAATAATAATTATGATATAATAATAATTATTAATTAATTATTATTATTATTATTATTATTATTATTATTATTATTATTATTATTATTATTAATGTAAAGTAGTAAAACTATAACAGATGACTGGAAAAAAAGAACCCAATAACAGACAAATATAGGGCACAAAACTTGCATTAAAGCTTGAGTGACATAATTTCACGTTTCTATGGGCCATGTACTATAGGTTATTGATAACCAAGTGCAATGTCCAAAATCGAAATGTGAAGGGTGACCATTTTCACAACAGGCAATACAAAGGTAAGTATACCTCAGGTGTGTCATGTGACATATAAGTTTAATATTGCTTGACAGAGTGAAATCATACAAATATATATCCTATGAATAAAAGTTACAGCCACTCAACAAAAACAAGTCTATTAGCTCTACGAGTTACAGTGTGATATTAGAAAAATTCACTCGTTGCTATAAAAGCCACAGCCAGTGCTGGCATACGATCGGCTTATTCAACAACAACATATTAGCAAAAAGCGAAATGGTTATGCTGCACGTTTTTTGTGTAGATTCATATCATGTAATAACCTCTCTTTTCATGTATCCTTATCTAAAATGTCGTCCCAAAGTACAATGAAATAACAAAATATAACCATCTGGTACGATCAGATTCGGGAGGGAACAAAACATAATATATATATATATATATATATATATATATATATATATATATATATAGACATACATACACACACACACACACACACACAAAAATATATATATATATATATATATATATTATATATATATATAACAAAATATATATAAAACATAAGATTTTGCATAGTCCCAGTTGATAAGTGTATATACTGCGGAAATACATGCGGTATTTTATTTCTGCACCGACGAACTAATTGCACAACTGAGAAAACCGGAATGTCCAAATAAAAAAAAAAGGATGAGATCACAAAGAATATTTTTAACGTATTCTGCCTCCTCAAAGGATTCATTTGCATCAGTTTTGCTTTGTACGAATACATATAAACACCGAGATGTATTTGAAGTTTCGCCCCATCAACAGATATTTCCTGAACAGTGAAATTGGCAACATGCATGAAAGCTGCATGTGACCAAAAATTGAGTATTTTTCTACTCGTCCATGGATTAAACGGTGATTCGCTTCCAATTCTGGATAAAGGTTAACAAAACCAATTTTCGTACCTGGATTTGTGAGACAGGTTTCTGTTTACATTGGAGACAAATATAAATGGAAATATCATGTTTTAGTGTGCGATCGTATGAATGCTTGCATGAGTGGATTTGTACGGAATATCAGATTTGATTTTTATGTAACAAAAACAAAGAAAACTTATTAACTGTTTATTTCTGCACAGGGAAGTTAGAGACAGTTAACCCAAACCTGGCTTGAGACAACGAAGTGAAAATATACGTGTGTATATTGAGAATATACACTTGTATACTGAGAATATACGCGTGTATATTGAGGACTACCAGGTATGAAATGCATGTATGGTAAATGTTTGTATGTTTGTATATTTGTATGTTTGTAGCTTTATGCGTTATAGAAATTCGAATCGCTTGACCTATCTAGACAAAACTTGGCACATGGCCATCATTTGGCCTAACTTAGATAATCAAGCTTGTTACCCCTTCCCCTTCCCTTTGTAACTTAAGCGGTAACAGCATGACCGATCTACACAAAATTTGACCCAATGATCCAGTTTCAAACCCTTCCCCTTCCCATTCCCCATCCCCCTTCCCCCTTCTCTTTGCAACTTATGTGGTAACCGCTTGACCGATCTACACGAAATTTGGCACGTGGCCATCATTAAATTTGACCCAACTTAGATAATAGGGTAGGTTTCAAACCCTACCCCTTCCCCTTCCCTTCCCCATCCCTTCCCCTTCCCGTTGGAACTCACTGTATGTGGTAACCGCTTGACTGATCCAGACTAAATTTGGCACGTAGCCATCATTTGGCCCAACATAGATAATAGGGTGGGTTTCAAACCCGTACACCCTTCCCCTTCCCCCTCCCCCTTCCCTTTGTAGAGTATGTGGTAACTGCATGACCGGTCTACACAAGTTTTGGCACGAGCCATCATTTGACCCAACTTAGATAATAGCGTAATTTTCAAACCCGTACCACTTCCCCTTCCCCTTCCTCCATCCCCTTCCCCCTTCCCTTTGTAACTTACGTAGTAACCGCTTGACCATTTCAGACAAAATTTGGCCCATGGCCATCATTTGACATAACTTAGATAATAGGGTGGGCTTCAAACCCGTACCCCCTTCCCCTTCCCCCATCCCCCCTAGCTCTTCGTTGGGAGAGCCCATCCTAGCACTTGCTCGAGTTCGAATCTCCAGCCGGCTAATGAAGAGTTAGAGGAATTTATTTCTGTGTAGAAATTCAGCTATATTGTGGTTTGGATTCACAATAAACTGTAATCCCATTGCTAAGTAACAATTGGTTCCAGCCACGTTAAATAAATCTAATCCTTCGGGCCAGCCCTAGGAGAGCTGTTAATCAGCTCAGTGGTCTGGCAAAAGTAAGGTATACTTAACTTCCCCATCCCCTTCCCCTTTGTAACTTATGTGGTAACCACTTAACTGGTCTAGGCGAAATTTGGCACGTGGCCATCATTTGACCCACCTTAGAAACTGGGTAGTTTTCAAAAGCGTAGCCCTTCCCCTTCCCTTTGTAACTTACGTGGTGACTGCTCGTCCGATTAAGACAAAATTTGGCCCCTGGCCATCATTTGACCCAACTTAGATAACAGGGTAGGTTTCAAACCCGTAACCCCTTCCCTTTTCCCCATCCCCTCCCCTCTTCCCTTTACAATGTATGTGGTAACAGCTTGACCAATCTAGACAATATCTGACACTTGGCCATCATTTGACCCAGCCTAGATAATAGGGGAGGTCTCAAACCGTACCCCCTTCCCCTTCCCCTTCACCCTTCCCCTTCCCTTTGTAACTTATGTGGTAACCGTTTGACCGATTAAAACAAAATTTGGCACGTGGCCATCATTTGACCCAACTTAGACAATAGGGTGGGTTTCAAACCCGTTCCTTCTTCCCCTTACCCTTCCTCCATCCCCCCTTCCCTTCCCTTTGTATCTTATGTGGTAACTGCTTGACCGATTTAGACAAAATTTGGCATGTGGCCATCATTTGATCCAATTAGATAATAAGGTAACTTTCAAACCAGTACCTCCTTCACCTTCACCTTCCCCATCCCTCTCCCCCTTCCCTTTGTAACTATCTGGTAACCACTTGACTGAGCTAGACAAAAATTTGGCATATGGTCATCATTTGACCTAACTTAGATAACAGGGTAGCTTCAAACCTGTATCCCATTCTCCTTCCCTCATCCCCCTTCCCCCTTCCCTCTGGAACTTATGTGGTAAATAAATTCTACGTGTTTATCAGACCTCATTTCATGTACTCAATACCATAGAAATATATTATTAAGAAGATGCTTTTCTTCCCTCTTATTAATGATTTTATATAAAGTCTTGTGTTTGGGATTAGTGGTTGGGGTGTGTTCAGGTTTAGTGGGGATGTGCTTAGGTTTAGCAGGGGGTGTGTTTAGGTTTAGCAGCAAGTGTGTTTATGTTTAGTGGGGATGTGCTTAGGTTTAGTAGGGGGTGTGTTTAGGTTTAGCAGCAAGTGTGTTTATGTTTAGTGGGGATGTGCTTAGGTTTAGCAGGGGTGTGTTTAGGTTTAGTGGGGTGTGTTTAGGTTTAGTGGGTAAAGTGTGACAGGTTTAGTGGGGATGAGTAAATGGGAGTTTACCACAGGGGCGTCTTAGTTGGGGGCAGTGTTTACAGTTTAGTGGGGGGTAAATGGGACAGTCACCACAACAATCCATGGGTAAATGGAAGTCACTATAATAACAACTGGATAAGAGGACAGTCAGCACAGTAATACCTGGATAGGTGGGACAAGTCAGCAGAGTAATACCTGGATAAAAGGGGAGACAGTCACCTGGATAAATGGGCAGTAACATCTGGATAAATGGGGAAAGTCACCACAGTAATGACTGGATAAATGGGACAGTCACACAGTGATACCTAGATAAAGGGACAGTCACACAGTAATACCTGGATAAATGGGACAGCCAGTACAGGAATACCTGATAAAAGGGATAGTCACCACAGTAATGCCTGGATAAAATGGGACAGTCACACAATAATATATGGATAAAAGGGACAGTCAGCAAAGTAACAATTAGATAAAATGGACAGTTAGCACAGTAATTTTTGGATAAAAGGGACAATCACCACAGTAATTCATGGATAAATGGGACAGTCACAACAATAATATATGAATAAAAGGGATAGTCAGCGAAGTAATATTTAGATAAAAGGGACAGTTAGTACAGTAATTTTGAATAAAAGGACAATCCCCACAGTAATGCCTGAATAAATGGACAGTCACAACAGTAATTATGGATAAAAGGGACAATCAGTACAGTCATATTTAGATAAAAGGGACAGTTAGTACAGTATATTTTTGGATAAAAGGGACAGCCACCACAGTAATTCCTGGATAAATGGGACAAACAACAGTAATATATGGATAAATGGGACAGTCAGCACAGTAATACCTGGATAAATGGGACAGTTAGTACAGTAATTTTTGGAAAAAGGGACAGTCACCACAGCAATACCTGGATAAAGAGGGACAGTCACTACAGTAATATCTGGGGAAATGGGACAGTCATTACAATAATATCTGGATAAAACAGACAAATACCTGGATAATTGGGACAGACAGTAATACCTTTATAAAAGGGACAGTCACTACAGTAATACCTGGATAAATGGAACAGTCAGTACAGTAACTTCCAAATGAAAGGGACAGTCAGCACAAGGAGGTGAAGAAAATTTTTTAAGTCCTTCAGAGTTTCCCCTGGCAGTGCCAGGCTGGTCAGCTAGTAAATGTATATAAAAAGAAATGGTTGTTCAAATCTTGCTAATATTATCAAAATAGTAATATTAACTGATATTCTTTACAGAAGAAATATTGCTGAATCTTAGAGCTAGGGCACTTCTCACTTTTCTGGGCAAATCGTGACAGCATGAGGAATGAATTATACTAACTATGTAACGAATTTTTACTCTTGTCTGTCTCGGTTTACTTCTAAACGATATGGTGTTCACGTGACATCGTTATTCCGCAAAGCGTTCACTTTGATACCTATAACTTTTATGATGAGGCTTTCAATAAACACTTATTCTTTTAATTCCTTAATACCTACTGAATCGTTAGTGTAAGTCTTACGTCACACACACACAAATATATGTAATAAATACGTTGGATAAGCAATGGCGAACAACTTCCATTACATCACATTGGTGGGGTGGGGAATTATGTTGTGAACAAATGAAATTATTAATAATGTCACCAATGACAACCTGGAATAGTATGGAAAGCAAAGGCAACGAGAGAGAAAAGTTAAATAATAAGATAAAAACGAACAGGGGAACGATACACCTCGGCATCAGAGGTGAAGCGAGAGGAACAAACGTGAAGAGAAAGTTTTGCCACAAATTTTTCCCATGCAGGTTAAGCGACGGAGAATTCCGCGAGGGTACAGGTGCAGGCAAAGGGAAGAGAAACGAGAAAGGAATGAGTACTGGGAATAATCTGAGTGCATACTAAAACTCCAAATGGTGACTTTCCTAGCAATATACTTTAGTTTTCTTCGTCAATCTTTCCAGCCTCCCTCTCGCTCTACAATTGAATACATCTGCCTATTAGATTTCACGGAAAAGAAAAAAAAAAAAAGGAATATTTTAAAATCATTGTTATATCCACACGAATAAACGCTATAATAGTTTTCTATCAGTGAACAAATATTCTTTTTGACCAATCACTCGTTCACTAAAAAATATGGTGCTAAAGAATGAAATAAGACGCTACTGCTTCCATCTTTGAACCGCCGAATCAAGGTTGGATTAACTGTGCTGAAAACTTCCCAATATCAGTAGCTGGATCCATCCAACAACTCCGCAGAGGGCTTATCAAGTAGTGTGTACACCTCGCACACGTATTGCACCAATTGCATCTGTTTTACTTATTCTTTAGTTGGTCTCCTCTAACTTTCTTGCTTCTCTAGTTTTGCCATCCTGCCTTCATCCATTACTTTCGTCCCCAGTACCTACCCCTATCTCTCATTTCTATATATACTGCTCTTCTGTATCACACCTATACAATCAAATACCCATGACTTCATATATTTTTCATTCTCCTATTTTCTTTCCTTCGTTTTTTTCCAAAATTTTTAGCTTTTTGCAAAAATGTGTAGTGTGTATGTGTGTGTGTGTCAAATATAATGTGTATACGTGCAGGCCTGTCTGTGTCTGTGAAATGTTACCTGTGCTCAATATTTGAATGACAGCCAATCTCTGACCAAACTGCCAAGGATTTGCCATCCATCATTGTACATTTTGGACAGAATGTAAACATCAATGAGATATTTCTAGACAATTAATTAACATCTGCACAGTCAATGAAATGGTACCAAAAATGACTTCATCACACCACAAACAACAGAAAATAATTAGTGATTTAATTGTTCCAGGGTTCTAAGGCAATATTTTTCAAGGAACGTGGAAGATTTTAAAACCCCCCCATCTCTCTCTCTCTCTCTCTCTCTGTGTGTGTGTGTGTGTGTGTGTCTGTAACTCACCTTGGAAGCTGAGTTGACCTTGAATGCCTGGGCCTGGCCTGATGACCCTGACACTCACCGAGTCGGTCTTGATGAGTGCGCCACCCATGGCACTCTCATGCCCAGTCACACCGTCAGGGGAGACTTAGCGTCCATCCAAGTATCATAGGAACAGAGCTCCATCAGGTGGTAATCTCGACCTTGACCTATGAAACCTGAAAAGAATTAGGTCATTAATTTTCTATATTTGTAGATAACAGAAAAGATAAAATATATAACATGTTTCCCAACAAATTATTTTGATACCTTAGAAGCACCAGTATTTTCGGTATACTCATACACTCCTTTATAAAACACGTTTCTTTATAAATACCATTACCTCTTACACCGGAAACACATAACAAAATGTTCCTTTTTCTGACATTCCATTTAAAACGGAACTGTTGCTCTGATGTGACTTCAGAAGTTATTCCCTTTCTAAAAATATCTGAGTACTAGGTTGCAGTGTTTCTGACAGTTCATAAAATTATCAAAGGTTTTTTTGACATTGTATTACATTTAATAGAATAGTAAGGAACATATACATTCTTACTAATCCTCAGGTTATAGTATTCATGTGTACAAAAGTTCAACGAGTCTTCCCAAAGCTATTATGCAATTATCCTGTCATATTTCAAAGCTCCCAACAACAATGCAGTACTAAAGGGCAATTATTTGGTTTTCAAAGTACAAGTAAATTATCGTAAGCCCTGAACATGTCATCAATACGGCAATACAGATTTCTCCATCATTTCCATTCTGTGAGCCTCCTACACGTCCCATGATTATGCACTGAATATTTCTCTCAGTTTATCCATGTTAATGCGTTTTGTCGTATCCGCTTACGTTCAGTTACGCACTGATCTGATTCTGGCCTTCTGATCACATCAGACTTGGCAAAAACAGATTAGACTTGCCAATGAGTGATCTGGTTTTGTCTCTTTCAACGGGTGCTCTTTTGGCCACGTTAAGCTGAGGGGAGATCCCTCGTCTCGAACTGCCTCGTAACGCAACGCAGGGATTCATAAATCATTAGAATACTAAAATGAATTGAATTGGATATAGAGTTTAGGCCAAAGGCCAAGCACTAGGACATGTGAGATCATTCAGCGCTGAAACGGAAATTGACAGTAAAGGGTTTGAAAGGTGTAACAGGAGTAAAACGTCGCAGTTGCACTATGAATCAATTGTTAGAGAAGGTGGAAAGAGAATATGAAAGGAGGTCAGTAAGAGAAACGAAAGGGGTTGCAGCTATGGGCCGAATGCATGCTGTAAAAAACCTTTAAAGAACCTTTGATGCCTACAGGGCACCGCATGAAGTGCACTAAAGGCACAACCCCTACGGAGAGAATGTTAAAATCGGTTAATTTTTTTTATTCTCGAATTCCAAATTTAAGAATGTCCTTGAAATTGTATTCTCTATGGTTTGCAAAATAATGTGGAGGAACATAATCACAACATTGCACAGTTAACATCCTTACCAACATCCGCTAGCATTTATCTCTCGAACTGCATATATATCTAAATTGTGAGGAGGTCGCACATTTATAATCAACGTTTCATTTCATTTTCAAGCGAGGCTTGGCAAAATACCCATATCAGATATCCCTTGAAATAGCTGTCAAGACAAAAAATACCAACATTTACTCAAACTATCTTAATCTCAGAGAGAAATGGAACTTCAAATTATATGAATGAAAAGATCGCACAGACAGTACAACCACTGACGAGAATAGGCCTATTAGTAAGATGGTAAGGAAAAACTGAGAAAACGAAGCACGTTCAGTCTTTCGTCTGTGTTAAAAAAAACGGTAGCCACTATCATCAAACAATACATCCCAGGCAAGGGTGTTCAAGCACAGTGCCCTAATCTTCGGCACTCAGGACGGAAAAAACTTGCAAAGATAAATAAGGAAAAAGCTCGGCGCTCTATACAATGGATAGGTAAACAAATCAGTAACTGAAGGTAAATATCAAAACCAAAAAATCAACTCAAACAACCAACTCCAACAGACAACAAAATATCTTGAGGATTGCAATGGAAACCCACGAATATATATGCAAACCTTGCAGTTTACAAAAGCCAATATAACGAAGACATTCTCCATCCCATCAAACGCCACTGCTTCAGCTGGCAGCGGGGAAGGATGAAGGTGAAATGAATCTGTCTTGCTCGAGAAAGTTTAGCTCCTTCACAAGAATAAACTTGGGCATCACCCAGACGGTAATGCACTCCTTAAATGTCAGCGAAAAATGCCTCACAACCTGCTAAATTTGGTTAAGAGAGAGATAACTATAAATGACAGAGCCCAGAGTGAAATCAATTCAATTTGAAAACGGTTATAAAAATGAACTGTCATTTCGTTGTCAGGTCGAAACAAGAAACCACCCATCAGGGTCCCATGCAAGCCCCTTTGAGAAGAGAAAAGCAGAAATAAAAATCTCGAAATATGATCAAATAGTAAAATGAAATTCAGGAAGCGGAGGGTGAAATTTATATGGTACAAAAAGAGGAGGAAGAAGTGAGCACTGGGAAATACGACATGCTGAAAGAAGAAATCCTCTGCCTGAGTAACAGAGTGTATGGAAGTTATGGAGGAAAGAATCCGAAGCTCAGGTTAAAGGGTGGGGGGAGGTGGTGATCATTTCAAAACCTGATACCTGGGAGGGTGAGAGGCACTGGCGTTGATTACTCAAAGGAGAAAAGAAGATGGAAAATGGGAAATACATCTAACGATGCAAAACGAAAGACAATAACTACATTGCCGGATCTTTGTAGCCTTACCTCGTATTCCCTATCCTCCTCCCTTTGCCCCTCCTCTCCGTTCCCACCCTGTAAAAGAAATCCCCCTCCCCCCATGACGGTGTATTTCAACACAATACCTTTGTGATAAAATTTTCATTCTCTGTCCGATTTATTTTCTTTTCATAATTTTTTTTACAACGGATTTTTTATTCCCTTTTCTGGCACTTTATTCACAGGCTTATATAAGCTCTGGGAGTTATAAGATTGAGCTGGCCGTCCTGAAATTATTACCAATTTTATAGTTCATTTATTTAGTTATGAGGGGTATTACAACATCTCATAATATTAGGTGCATCTATTTCCATTATAATCAGTAATGGGACGGGTGACAATGAGGCACCTCAGCGAAATATAAAGTAATGTATGATGGGCATATTAAAGATTAAAAATAATTTCTTATTTGCATCTTGTACTGAACTTGCGAGCGGACACGTTATTAGACTAATTCTGCACTTCTTATTTTTCGGAGAAAAAATTACTAATTACACCAAGTTTGTGAAAAAAAATGTCTAAGATGTTTTTCTTTCAATAATACGAGAGGTTGAAGGTAAAATTAATTCGCAAGCCAGCACGGGAAATATGAAATCCCTTCACTAATCTTCACATGGAATGGAAATGAAATTGTTCTTCCGGTCGGGATAGCCGTGTCTGAGCAAAACTTCAGGGAACGGAGATTCATTACTGCTTACTGTATTTCTTTTACAAATCTTTGTGGATTTCCTTCCAACCTTGATACTTGATTGACAGGGACCACGGAAACTCTGCACTATAGCACAAAATATTTAGTTAAAAAAATGTAGATTACTCAAACATCATCAACAATTTTGTTTACCACTTTTATCTTCTTATTATCAGTGATAATTTTTCATTCTTGTCTTTATTAACGAAATATTACCAACTGCATAAATTTTGGGCCATTTAATTTCATTCTTTATCAATGCCCAGTTTATTTTTTTTTCTTAAATATTGCCTTAACTCTGTATTATATCATATTTTTTTTTAAAATATTCCCGTTATTCATCATTTCTCTTTGAAAACTATAATTTTTGTTTAATATATCAACTGCTAAATTAACCAGCCTCCCTACTAATGCACAACCACTCTTCTTACGAACAGAAACTTGAGTTCTAATTTTAATATAATTCAGAAAAGTGTTACAAAAGATAAATTTTGGCAAAGCTGCTTCTAAAACATGGGGAATTGAATTTTGACTCCTATGTACAGTAGCAGACTTCTTCCTTTCGTATGCTCTGCTAAGTACCTGACCCAATTCATAACACATAAAGGTAATTATTTGTTTAACGACTGATCACCATTGCCCTCTCAACTCCTCCGAGTCTAAAGTGGTTTTCTTCTCTTTAAAAATGTTTTCATTAGTAATAATGTTTCACTTGGGCGGGCAGTTTTTTGCTTAAACATACAAACAAAAGAAGACCCAAAGAAGCAAGCAGGTCGTAAACAAGGCTCTTCGTGTATAACGATGGATTTTTGGGGTAGCCACAGTTATTTTACACTGATTACAAAGAAGTAGCACAAAATCAATTCCATGATTATGAGATTGTTTGCACATAATCAGAAATTAATGTTACTTACAAAAAGTGTTTTGTTACTCTTTAGTTTCCAACTATCTTTATAAAATTTATAAGGGGTTAAAATCATTATTAGGGTGGCAATATTTGCATACATACAAAAACAGAGAGAGAGAGAGAGAGAAACCAAAGAGAGAGAGGAGAGAGATGACCAATTAATCAGTAGCAATGGCCGTAACTGAGTTTATTACACATGGAAGAAAACACTAGCATCTTAAGTTACTAATAGCATGACTGGATCTAATGATGACTGTGTGGGAAACCAGTTCTTTGGACGTAGGTTACAAAACGAAACTAGCTAAAAAATCTTATGGAGCAAATGTCTAGCTATGGACCCTTAAATACAGTACTGAATCTGAACACATTTCTTATACAAATCTATTTTAACTTCAAAGGTAATTCCGACAAGAACTAAGCTATGTGGTAGATAAAGTAATATGGTGTGTAAGATAACTACATGATTGTAATTAAAGTGTAGATTTTCAAACATGTGTTAAAAATATCTCCCCAAAAGAATTAACTGAAGCTTTTCTGCTTTAGAGCATTGATTACGTTGAAGAACAGCATCCAAACATTAGTGTAAACGTTTTGTTTTTCTCTTGTAATGCCTTCGTGAATGTGCAGCCTTGTTCGCTGATTTTTCATTAATATCAGATACAGTCAAATTAGTCTTTTCTCCACTAGGCCGCTTTGTTTTATTTTAGATTTAGTAATGTTAACCCTCCATAATACTTCACAATGACGCCCTCTTCTCTGCCCTCTCCTCGTGTACCATCATAAATCAAAATACAGAATTATTCTCCTCCCTCATTTTGAAAACTTTATTCCATTCCATTTTATGCTTTGTTTAGTCCATCGGCACTCTTTATTTACGAGCTATGATATAGGACTAGTGATTATATAAGATATATGCATATTAATATATATTCTTTATATATATATATATAATTTTATATTGTATCATATTATATACATTTCAGTTTTTCATTTAATGATTTCAGTCGTAACCAGAGTTAAAGGTTGCCGGAGAACACGCCTCAAAAATATGTAAGCCATTCATTATGGAATGCTATTCTTCAGGATAATGAAACACACACAGTCCCCACACAAAACATTGTCAAACAATAGAAACAATCAGCTATAACCAATCCATTCTAAATAAAATGATCTCAATTTCCATCAGCGTGGATACTTTAGCAATTTCTATTGCCTTTATCTACCTAACCACTCTGTGGAGTAAATTTTATAATAGTTGATCTTCCTCCACAAAACTACATGACGACTCTCTCTCTCTCTCTCTCTCTCTCTCTCTCTCTCTCTCTCTCTCTCTCTCGTTATCGTCAGGAGAAAACAGATCGTGGAAAGGCCAGAAGACGCACCTTCTTCAAAAATCCTCTGTGTTCCCGACGACAAATATCTAATGAGTAATTTAGGTGGTTCTTCTGGGTAAACAGTGGTTCAAATGCGGGTTCAAACCCTCACATACAAGATTCTTTCGGTCCTGGTAAGGACATCCAGACTGAAGCGGTCAAGATATCACTTACCACTCATTTATATTTTCATCGTGATTTAAACGCACACACATACACAAATGCTCAGACACATACACATTTATATAGATACAGAAATACGTATTTTTTATATTCTTGCACTTTAAAATAAAATATATGCGCACATAACGCGCAAATATTAGACAAATCTCCCCACCTTCTCACTCTTTTCACAAAATTAAGCCACAAATCCAAAGAGAACATTACGATCAAAGGAATTAATTTTTCTCAAAGGGATAAGAAAGAATAACTGGCTATCCATGATATTCCCTAAGTAGAAAATCTTATCTAAAGTCGAAGAAAAAGTAAAGGGCAAAATTAATGAGAAAGAACCCCATAAAAAATAATGAGCAGGGAGCAGGATTTGGTACTGCGATAATGAAGGCAAAGATACCCCCGGTTCTCATTATCGGAATATTATTTTGGGTACAGTAAAAAATAATTCTGGTAATTAATGCAGGATGTTAATTTTGCAGCAGTTGAACATATAATCGGCTGACTCAATGTGATGTTAAGACAGAAACTTATCAGCATACACAACGTCACTTTAAAGAAACGATTACAGTTATACGCTTTACGATGTAACTAAATTTAACTCAACATGCAACCTATCAACGCAATTTAAACAAGGAATTTCCATGAATTGAATTTTCCAAGAAAATGAAGAGAAACTTCAGGTTGAAGACAAATACAGTGAGCTGGAAGCATGAATACTGGAACAGTCCAGGAAAGATGCGGACACTGCATAGTAAAATGAAAGCAATATTATTATTATTATTATTATTATTACATATTATTATTATTATTATTATTATTATTATTATTATAGTTATAGTCTGCTACAACCTTGATAAAAAGTAAAACAATTCAAGTTCAACCTCTAACAGGAAATTAGGACATCTGGAAAAAGAAACATGAATTAACGATGTAAAGTATATACCAGAAATCAGAAAAACAAATAGAATGAAACAATTACTTTATTAAATGAGGCTCATGTAAGCCTAGTGATAAAAAAATACATCCAGTTTGAACTTTTAGTTCCAACGATGCAAGTCATTGCAACAAAACTCCTATAAACTGTTACTGAACTTCACAAAGAAAAAGGCAATACTACTAGAATTTACTGCAATTAGCTATGCGTGGTAGATGATTTAGTCTATGAGTCGTGAATGCAAAGGCAGATACGAATTATGATCAATTTTTCTACAGCATGCATTGAGCTAATCGGAACAACGGGCCAGAGGTTTATATTCAGATCTGGAATAATAAAGTTTATCGAACTAAAACTTTTTATTCAACAATTTTAAATGTGAGATGCCTGCTGAAAATAAAATGAATAAAGAATAAAGCATTTCCGCAGGTAAGACAGGTCTCCAAAAGCTCTGGAAATATTTTTTTCAATATATACATTTTTAACGCAACTGAAGAAACAGACTGGATATGTTCCCAACCCTTGACCTTGTAGGATAGAAAAAACATCTAGAATTTGATATGAGAGAGAGAGAGAGAGAGAGAGAGAGAGAAAGAGAGAGAGAGAGAGAAATGTTTCTACTCACAGTAATCCAGGCTACAAGCTGGCTGAGCTAGAAACGACCATCAACTCCTGCCCAGTAGGCAAGGGTGAACGACCGGCGATGAATCAAGCGCAACGGAATATGGAACCAAACTTGCAGGGGCTTCGTCCATCATTTTTCAATCAAGAAAAGTCATTGCAAAAGTCATTCGAGTTAGATATTCATAGTTTCAACAACTTATCGGCTTCAATAAAATCCAATATTGAATATGTCCATTATTGTCCAGAGATTTAAATGCACATCTGCACACTGACAATCAGATGTCTAATTAAAAACTTTTTTCAGTCCGCACAATACTGACAGATTTTGATATTGTGATTAATTTAAATTGTTGGTCTGAACATACTTTTGAGACCTATTAGAAATGCTCATTCCCACAGTAAAGTCTGGAAAGTTTTAATATGAAGAAGTAAAGTTGAAAAGCTTTAACCTGCTGCCAAGAAAACAGAAGAAAAAATAACAAGTGTAGTTTGTTGATGTTTTAGCAACTTTTGGGCTATACTTTTCATGGAAAATATGAAGTAGTGACGATGTTTCTTCGGTTTTCATCGTAAAACCAATCTCCAATAAGTCTGACTTGAGATAAGCAGCTTACAAGTGTCTCAGCCTTTCCATACAAGATGAGGGAAGGTAACACACAGTATTCAGGTCGAAGAAAGAAGGCGGGAGAAAAGCTGGGTTCGATGAGGAGTGGAAGAGAGGATATCGAATTTTCCTGTTTGCGAAAGACAGGCAGACAGACAAACAGACAGTCAGTGTTAGGTATTCAGTCTGAACTTGGTCCATGAAGACTTATATTTTTACACCGTGACAGAATAATAATCATTTGATCATCAACTAACAGAAATTATTAGGCTAAATTCTCTGTATTTTTAGATTTTGTACATTTCATTATCGCTCATTCGATAATGATAGGATACTCTTTACAACCCAGAGAACAAAGTCTTTGTTAATGCAAGAGTAACGACTAAAAACAACAAAATAATTAAACAGATACAGATTTAACAATAATAATTTTATAACTGCAAACCTAATAAAATTCACTATCAATACCAACCTGAAGATTTCCTCAAGAAATTGTATAATTTTCTCAGTAATTTTCGACAAAAGTTATTCGAAAGATTAGGAAAGGATTTATAACATATTTTCATTAACATCACGATTACATCAGCCCGACAGCAAAGATGTGACGGATGAAAATCTCCTGCCAATTATTATGAAGGTTTGAAAGCAATCATTGATATGATGAATCATTGAAACTTGCGAACTACACGCTGTACTTCCGAAATGATGAAACGCTGTAGAACTTATATTTTTTATTATGCCGTATAATCTAAGTTGCATAAGTTATTTGAAGTCATTCAAAGCCAAATTCCGGTCAGGTATAACAAGAACAATACCAGCCAAATCTAGAGAAAATATGTAATGTATATATATATATATATATATATATATATATATATATATATATATATATACACACAGATAATATAACCCCGTAACATCCATAAGCACATAGTGGCCCAAGAACCACGTTTCCTTAGAATCTAACATGCCTCGTGTTTGAAAGATCCTTTTCGTAATGGCAGGTAACTAGGAAAAAGTGGAATATTAAAAATAAATATTTCTTTCTAATTTATGTAAAGTTCTTTGCATTTTCTCCAACTTCAAAGAAATAATAAATAATGAATGGAGAGAGAGAGAGAGAGAGAGAGAGAGAGGAGAGAGAGAGATTATTTTAAAATCCAAACTATTTACAGGCTGGGACAACACAAAAAAACAAGTAAAGCCGCCTCCTGTTGCTTTATCATGGTACTTGTGTAACAACTAACAAAGTATAAAGGTCATGGAGCCGCTGCCCAAAGGAATACGTTTAATCATTTTTATAACCATCCCATGTTGAGCACTAAATCAATGGTGAAGGCTACCCATTTTTCAAAACTTCTGAAAATGACAATAGTCTCTCGTTTCCTACGAGGATTGCTTTATGTCAGATGACGTATACCACTTTATGAAAGGAATTCAGATCTCTTTAACTGAAACATTTTTGAACTGAATAAATTAAAGTCATTCTGGTGAATATGTTAAAACAGACTTGAAATGCATCACGGTAAAATATCTATTACCTGGATTTCACACCTAAGCAACTGAAACAATTACTCAGACCTGGAGCATTTTTCCATACTCTGACGGAAATAATCTTGTCTTGAAAAGGGCTTAATTTTTCAGCTTACATTTCTTTTTTTTCTCCTCTGTTAGGTTCCCTCCTATCTGAACGCATCAATTAATTACAAATTGCAGATGACAATCAATCATTAATTTCGAGGAACTTGAAAGGAAAGAGACACTATTTTTATACTTTTGTCTTTCATTTTGGCTTTATACATGTATATTAAAGACAGAGAGAGAGAGAGAGAGAGAGAGAGAGAGAGAGAGAGAGAGAGAGAGAGAGAGAGAGAGAGAGAGAGAGAGAGAGATATGAAATAAACATGCCCATTCGGGAAATTGTTTGCGATGGTGATGTGATCACGCAAATACTGGGATGTTGGTATTATCTGGTATCACATGGAAATGCTAAATTTTTTTTTTTAATTCGATGGAATTTCAGATCACCCACACCGCACCTATTGTGCAGATAAACACTAGAATGTAAATTCACTTTATTTTCTAAAATAAAAGCGAAATTACACCCATGAAGGTTGAACCTTATGCCTCATACGTAAATTGCATTAAAAAAAAAAAAGGCATTCCTCTAAGCAATTTTCTCCCAAGGGAAACGTTCTGTAACTATAATACTTTAATCAGGGAAAGGTATGAAACAAATACACCAAAAAATACTTATTCAGTTCTCAAAGTCGAGCTCCATTATGTCAAATGTATATTTTTTCGAAGCATCCATTTACTGGGTAACATGAAAGAAAGTTTGGAAGCAAAGACCCTCTGACAGGAACCAGAACTTGTTTGAAAGTTTAACGAAGTGTCTAAAAATATTCTTTGTCTTTAGTGAATCATGTACACATTAGTGTATATTATACACATACACACAAACATATATATACATACTGTACATGCGTAAGTCTGTGTGTGGAAAAATTAATTTTTACAGCATCATCTAAAATTAAAATACAAAACATTCGTGAAAAACGTACTTTCATCTCTCAAAATTTTTAACGACTCCAGAACTGACCCGATGTAAAGAACGACGAGTTCAGTTTATTTATGAAGTGGGGGGAAAAAAAAAAGTAAACAAGAAATGGAAAGTTTTTCTCTAAAAGAAATTGTTTCTGAGAGAGAGACTTTGCCAATGGGAAAGTTTTACGAGAGAGAAAACACTTTCAGGAGAAGCCGTTCGCTAATGGCAAAGTTTCTTCTCTGGCAAAGGCCCCAATTACTTTCCAGTCAACTGGGCAAACACTGCATAAAAATGTAAAAGTTCCTCTGCATGAAAACGTCTGATACAAATGATAATTTCTAATATTCAATTTCAGAGTAAAAAAAAAAATTAATAAAATATTCGCTTTAAACGTCAAAGGAAAAAAAATAATTCAGCATTGGTTGAAATGCAAAATGAAATAGAAGTATATGATCAAAGAAAATTTGACCATATTAATGTGAACACCAACACATTAATCATAAGCTTTCAGGACAACCATAAAAACTCTTGGGCTGCAAGAGCAACTTCCTCGACGCAAAAATGGCTTGCCAATTCGTTGAAGTCCTTCTTTCTTCTTCATTTTCCTCTTCTATTTACGTTACCAGAAGTCATTTTCATACAGAAAAAGATCGCAAAGACAAAGGAACAAAAACCTAATTTGCATAAGCGAAAACAATTTTATTTCAAGCCACTTACTCTGCTGTTTTTAAGAACCTACAAAAATCTCCAAGTCCTGCCCACGGTCTCTTTTTGATGAGGGCTCTGCAACGATCCCTCATCCTCGGGGTAAGGATGGACCTAGTCCGTCAAAGAACACGAAAGACTGTGGGGGAATTAATCTTGCAACTTGTAAATCTCTCTCTCTCTCTTTTCTTTTCTCTTCTTCTTCTTCTTTCTCTCTCTCTCATTAAATGTAGTGAATTGCTCAGAACAAAGCTCTGTGTCAATTGAGGTTTTATACAATGCCCGAAATCAAAAGCATGGCCAGACGCACACACACACAAACAGAGAGAGAGAGAGAGAGAGGGAGAGAGAGAGAGATATTAGAACTTTCATCCGCTAACATTTATACGAAAGTGTTTAGGAAAAATTGTAAAAAAAAAAAAAATGGGGTAAGGTCACAGACTTTTGTTAGATTTAATTCATGAGTGGCTAAAAGTGCTATGTTATTCTTGTAAGTGTGCCAGTTTAGTTGAACTGAAGCCACTGTCACCGATCAGACCCTTCCTTCTTGAAAAATGCTCATTCAGATCTTAATAAAAGCTTTTTCACATATTAAGAACTGATTACAATTCTGCTCCAGTATTTTGATAGATGAAGTTAGCGATGGACAAGAGAGAGAGAGAGAGAGAGAGAGAGAGAGAGAGAGAGAGAGAGAGAGAGAGAGAGAGAGAGAGAGAATTTAATATTAAAAACAATGAACAATAAGCTAATACTTTCAACAAGAAATCAGTTAAGCATAACGCCAGTGTTTATCAGATGTTAATTAAGTCCTTTTTCTTTTTTGCAATTAAGACTAACAAATAAAATTATTTAACTGTAAACAGAAGATATCAAACATAGAAAAAAACAAAGTAAGCAATTTATAATTTAAAGGAATTACGCCCAAACAAATTAATAGTACGTCTTCTGAGTTACAAACAAACAAACCTGGCAACTGACGAAAACAGAGCAAACAAAATGCTGCCACCGAAAACTTTGCCCGAAAACCTGTGCTCCGTTCAGCTATCGCTCATGATGTAACCGACCAGAATTAACTTTTTCGAGGCAGTTATGCAAATAGCTGTGAATTTCAAAAGCACAATCCTTGTAAAACAAAATTAAAAAAGTAACTTCTCTCTTACACGTACAGTACACACAGTCTCACAAACAAAAATCCGGGAAAAAGAATGCTGCTACGGGCGATAATGGACGATTGCTAGGGTGTTGAGTCAAAGCTCATAAATTCCGTTCTTTCAGGGTAATGACCAAGTACATGACTGCAATTAGTCATACTTCATATTAAAGCATTTGCTGTAACAAACAGGGATTATATATACGAGATTACTATTAATGTGAACCAAAAACATTAAAAAATACCCACAAAATATAAACTATATATTCTCCCCACAGGCACATTCTAATGAAATGTACTTATATGCTATTAAATACGTTAACAAAATCTACCGATACAATGTGCCTCTTGTCAGCAGCCGCAGTTATAAATGAATAAAAAATCATACAATTGATAAATAACCCTACACTTACAACTGTCAGTGTCTTTGCTCCATTTGAAACTGTCAGAAGGGAAGCACGTGAACGTATTTATAGCAACGCCAATTGAGATTCGAATGGGAAACAAAACCTGCTTGAATTGCAACGGTAGCAAACTAGCCTTAAGCAATGAGGTTACCAACTGGGGGTCGTTCTTACATATCGAATTCGAGTATTCACTAATCAAATATTAAAAAGCATAAGTTACAAGACAAAGACGAAAAGAAAGACATACAAGAGGCTGTAATTAGTGAATGTCTTGTGCCTGGAATGTCGTGCTAATTAAATCATTAAGCGAAACCTTTCCGATGAAAAACAAAGAAGTAAACGAGGGTAATATATAGTGATAAGAATCAATGGTAGCTAAGCGGATAAGGAAAATATAAAGGTATGTATTAAATTACTAATACATAATTCTTAATAACACAACCCTATCCAATATAACTTATCTGACATATGAAATGAACATAATGTGAACATGAAACTGCAATCTTCCTAAAGTCACTGTAAAGCCCTAAAGGGGCAAAAAATCAAATTTAAAACAACAGTCCATTTTCAAAATCAGACAAGAAGAAGAAACAAAAAATAGCATTTTATTTAATAAAAATATATACTACTAATGTAACACATTGTCTCCCTTGATACTGACGTTACTAAGCTTCTGTGTACCAACCAGCTTACGAAATAATATAAAATTATAAATACAAAGCCCAAAGAATTAAACGAGGGTAATAAATTGTGTAATAAACAACACTACTAAATGCACATTTTCCAACAGAAAACTAACATAATTTGAATAAACTAAAAATTTTAGTCATTGAAAAAGCCCTAAAAGGGGGCAAAGAAATCACAACACTTCATTTTGAAAATGACACAACAAGAAGACAAATAAAAACAAAAAAATTGTTTTATTTAATATAAATTTAATATAAAAATGTACCCTCAATATAACACATTATATCCCTTTAAACTGACGTTACTAAGCTTCTGTGCACCGTCAATTTCTAAATAATGTACAACTTATTTAAACGTATTTGAACACTAATACAAAGAAACGCTGAATAAAAGATATTATATAATCATATGTACAAATAAAATAAACTATTGAAAAATCTGTACTACAACATTCCATTAGATCTCTCTTAAACTATACAGAAACATCACCACGAAACTTAATATATCATGATTTCAAAAACACAAGTGATGTGTCTAATTAGATTTATCTTTCTTTTCGCCACTTACAAAAGAGATGCCCAAAATATTTGGGTGGATTCTCCTCTCTATCGCTTCATTTGGATGAAACTACAACGATATATAGTTGTACCCAGAATGCTTTCAAGCGAGTTCAGGAGTTAATTAAACTAGATCTTGATTAACGATTTATATGGACTTACAGCTCATTACATATCAACCAATTAGGGTCCCCTTTGAAGTTTTGCCCTCGTCTTATAAAATGAGGGCCAGGAAAGGAAAGTGAAAACATGAACACGGGCGCGTTGAGAGAGAGAGAGAGAGAGAGAGAGAGAGAGAGAGGGGGAGAGAGAGAGAGAGAGAGGAGAGAGAGAGAGAGAGAGAACCGTGCCCGGCCAACTATCGACGTAGCAGGAACTCAATCACGCTGGGAGTTTTGCGCCCAGCCCAGACCAAGTGTAGGGGACCAAAAGTACCCCTAGAACCTCGAGTCCCGTGGCCTTAGTCTGACGCTGGGGTGGCGGTATTGCTGCCTGATCATTCCATACAGTGAAATATGAAGAAGGACTGGCGGTCA
>NC_089752.1:37800990-37820076 GCF_040412425.1 Macrobrachium rosenbergii | reverse complement strand
CTCTCTCTCTCTCTCTCTCTCTCTCTCTCTCTCTCTCAACGCGCCCCGTGTTCATGTTTTCCTTTCCTTTCCTAGCCCTCATTTATAAGACGAGAGACGAAAACTTCAAGGGACTAATTGGTTGATATGTAATGAGCTGTAAGTCCATATAAATCGTTAATCAAGATCTAAGTTTAATTAACTCCTGAACTCCGCGAAAGCATTCTGGTACAACTATATATCGTTGGCAGTTTCATCCAAATGAAGCGATAGAGGAGAATCCACCCAAATATTTTGGGCATCTCTTTGCCAAGTGGCAGACAAGAAAGATAATCTAATTAGACACATCACTTAGTGTTTTTGAAAATATCATGATATATTAAGTTTCGTGGTGATGTTCCTGATATGGTTTAAGAGATCTAATGGAATGTTGTAGTACACAGATTTTTCAATAGTTTATTTTATTTGTACATATGATTTTATAATATCTTTTATTCTGCGTTTCTTTGTATTAGTGTTCAAATACGTTTAAATAAGTTGTACATTCTTTAGAAAGTTGACGATGCACAGAAGCTTAGTAACACCAGTTTAAAGGGATATAAAGTGTTATATTGATTGTACACTTTTAAATAAAATAATTTTTCGTTTTTATTTGTCTTCTTGTATCATTTTCAAAATGAAGTGTTGTGATTTCTTTGCCCCCTTTTAGGGCTTTTTCAGTGACTGAAATTTTTAGTTTGTTCAAATTATGTTAGTTTTTCTGTTGGAAAATGTACATTTGGTAGTGTTGTGTTATTACACAATTTATTACCCTCGTTTAATTCTTTGGGTTTTGTATTTATAATTTTATATTATTTCGTAAGCTGGTTGGTACACAGAAGCTTAGTAACGTCAGTATCAAGGGATACAATGTGTTACATTAATAGTATATATTTTTATTAAATAAAATGCTATTTTTTTTTGTTTCTTCTTCTTGTCTGATTTTGAAAATGGACTGTTGTTTTAAATTTGATTTTTTTTGCCCCTTTTTAGGGCTTTTACAGTGACTTTAGGAAAGTTGCAGTTTCATGTTCACATTATGTTCGTTCATATGTCAGATAAGTTATATTGGATAGGGTTGTGTTATTAAGAATTATGTATTAGTAATGTAATTAATATCTTTATATTTTCCTTATTCGCTTAGCTACCGTTGATTCTTATCACTATATATCACCCTCGTTTACTTTCTTGTTTTTCACGGGAAAGGATTCGCTTAATGATATAATTAGCATGACATTCCAGGCACAAGATGCTTATTACAGCCTCTTGTAAGTCTTTTTTTTCGTCTTTATCTTGTAACTTATTCTTTTTAATTTTTGATTAGTGAATACTCGAATTCGATATATAAGAACGACCCCCAGTTGGTAACCTCATTGCTTAAGGCTAGTTTGCTACCGTTGTAATTCAAGCAGGTTTTGTTTCCCATTCGAATCTCAATTGGCGTTCCCTAATGCCGTCTCCAGAATTATTATGGCTGTTGTCATAAATACGTTCATGTGCTTCCTTTCTGACAGTTTCAAATAGAGCAAAGACACTGACAGTTTGTAAGTGTAGGGTTATTTATCAGTTGAATGATTTTTTATTCATTTATAAGTGTGGATGCTGACAAGAGGCACATTGTATCGGTAGATTTTGTTAAGCTTGTTAAATAACTTTTAAGTACATTTCGTTAGAATGTGCCTGTGGGGAGAGTGTATATTTTATATTTTATGGGTATTTTTTAATGTTTTTGGTTCACATTAATAGTAATCTCGTATATACAATTCCTGTTTGTTACAACAAATGCTTTAATATGAAGTATGACCTAAAATTGCAGCCAATGTACATGGTCATCACCATGAAAGAATGAAACTTATGAGCTTTAACTCAACACCCTAACAATCGTCCATTATCGCCCGTTGCAGCACTCTTTTTCCCCGGATTTTTGTTTGTGAGACTGTGTGTACTGTGTAGAGAGAGAGAGAGAGAGAGAGAGAGAGAGAGAGAGAGAGAGAGAGATTCACGACTTTTTAATTTTGTTTACAAGGATTGTCCCTTTTTAGAGAAATTCACAGCTATTTGCATAACGGCCTCGAAAAAGTTAATTCCGGCCGGTTACATCATGAGCGTTAGCTAAACAGAGCGCAGGTTTTGGAGGTAAGTTTTCATTGGCAATATTTTGCTTGGCCTTTTTTCTTTAGCTGCCAGGTTTGTTTGTTTGTAACCGAGAAGACTGGTATTATTTTGTTTGGGAGTAATTCCTTTAAATTATAAATTTCTTTTTTTTTATTTTTTTATTTTTGCTATCCTCTGTTTTACAGTTAAATAATTTTACTTGTTAGTCGAAATTGTAAAAAAAAAAGACTTAATTAGCATTTGATAAACATTGGCGTTATGCTTAACTGATTTCTTGTCGAAAATATTAGCTTATTATTCATTGTTTTTAATATTAAATCTCTCTCTCTCTCTCTCTCTCTCTCTCTCTCTCTCTCTCTCTCTCTCTCTCTCTCTCTCTCTCTCTCTTGTCCATCTATTCATCTATCAAAATACTGGAGCAAACTTAATATGTGAAAAAGCTTTTATTAAAATCAATTTTAATAAGAAGGAAAAAAAACTTTTATTAAGATCTGACAGTGAGCATTTTTCAACTAAACTGGAGAACAAGGGTCTGACTCAGCCACTCATGAATTAAATCTAACAAAATCTGTGACCTTACCCCATCTTTTTTTTTTTGTAGTTTTTCCCAAACACTTTCGTATAAATGTTAACGGATGAAAGTTCTAATATCTCTCTCTCTCTCTCTCTCTCTCTCTCTCTCTCTGTTTGTGTGTCTCTCTCTCTGACCATGCTTTTAGATTTCGTGCATTGCATAAAACCTCAATTGACACAGGACTGTTCTGCAATTCACTACATTTAATGAGAGAGAGAGAGAGAGAGAGAGAGAGAGAGAGAGAGAGAGAGAGAGAGAGAGAGAGATTTACAGGTTGCAAGATGAATTCCCGTTAATCAAAATTTTCGTGTTCTTTGACGGACTAGGTCCATCCTTACCCCAAGAATGAGGGGTCGTTATAACGCCCTCATCAAAAAGAGACCTTGGGCGGGGTTTCGAGGTATTTGTAGGTTCTTAAAAACAGCAGAGTAAGCGGCTTAAAATAGAATTGTTTTCGCTTATGGAAAATCGTTTTTTGTTCCTTTAATTAGAACTTCTTAGAATTGGCAAGCTCTTTTTGAGTCGAGTTGGTTGCTCCTGCGTCACTCTTGCTGCCTCCTCTTATGATCGTCCTTAAAGCTTATTATTAATTTGTTGGTGTTCACATTAATATGGTCAATTTTGTTTTTATCATGTACTACTTCCATTTCGTTTTGCATTTCAAGCCAATACTGAATTTTTTTCCCTTTGGCGCTTAAAGTGAATAGGTTTTTTTACTCTGAAATTGAATATTAGAAATTATCATTCATATCAGGATTTTTCATACAGAGGCACTTCTACATTATTATGCAATATTTGCCCAGTGGACTGGAAAGTAATTCGGGCCCTTGCTGGAGAAGAAACTGTGCCATTAGCGAACGGCTGATCTTGAAAGTGTTTTCTCTCTCGGTAAAACTTTCCCATTGGCAGTCTCGCTCTCGAAACGTTTCTTTTGGGAAAACTTTCCATTTCTTGTTTACTTTCTTTTTTTTCTCACTTCATAAATGGCTTCTTGAACTCGTCTCGTTCTTTACATCGTTCCAGTTTTGGAGTCCTTAAAAATGTTGAGAGATAAAAGTCAGTTTGTCACGAATGTTTTGTATTTTAATTTTGAAATGATGCTGTAAAAATTAATTTTTCCACACACAGACATTCACACATGTACATATATGTTTGTATGTTTGTGTATATATACTGTGTTTGATTCACTGAAGACAAAGAATATATGTGGTTCTAATATTATCACTAATGTGTTGGTGCATGATTCATCTAAAGACAAATGAATATTTTTAGACACTTGTTAAAATAAAGACTTCAAACAAGTTCTGGTTCCTGTCAGAAATTGCTGTCTTTGCTTCCAAACTTTGATTTCATGTTAAACCAAACAAATGGATTGCTTCCTGTCAAAAAATATACATTTGACATAAAATGGAGCTTCGACTTTTTGAGAACTGAAAACTAAGTATTTTTGGTTTATTTGTTTCATACTGTTTCCTGATTAAATTATTATAGTTACAGAACGTTTCCTTGGGAGAAAATTGCTTAGAGGAATGCCTTTTTTTAAATGCAATTTACGCATGAGGCATAAGGCTCAACTTTCATGGGTGTAATTTCGCTTTATTTTAGAAAATAAATTGAATTTACATTCTAGTGTTTATCTGCACAATAGGTGCGGTGTGGATGATTGAAATTCCATCGAATTAAAAAAAAAAACAATGAAATTTAGCATTTCCATGTGATACCAGATAATACCAACATCAGTATTTGCGTGATCACATCACCATCGCAGCCAATTTCCCGAATGGGCATGTTTGCATATTTCTCTCTCTCTCTCTCTCTCTCTCTCTCTCTCTCTCTCTCTCTCTCTCTCTCTCTCTCTCTCTCTGATATAAAAATATAAAGCCAAAATGAAAGACAAAAGTATAAAAAGGTGTCTCTTTCCCTTTCAAGTTCCTGGAAATTAATGATTGATTGTCATCTGCAATTTGTAATTAATTGATGCGTTCAGATAGGAGGGAACCCTGGCTGGGAGAAAAAAAAAGAAATGTAAGCTGAAAGGTAAACCCTTTTTCAAGACAAGATTATTTCCCGTCGAGTATGGAAAAATGCTCAAAGGTCGAGTAATTGTTTCAGTTGCTTAGGTGTGAAATCCAGGTAATAGATATTTTACCGTGGTACATTTTTTTAAAGATCTGTTTAACATATTCACAGAATGACTGAATTTATTCGGTTAAATGTTTCAGTTAAAGAGATCTGAATTCCTTTCCATAAGTGGTATACGTCATCTGACATAAAGCAATCCTCGTGGGAAACGAGACTATTGTCATTTTCTAGAAGTTTTGAAAAATGGGTAGCCTTCACCATTGATTTAGTGCTCAACATGGGATGGTTATAAAAAATGATTAAACGCGTATTCCTTTGGGCAGCGGCTCCATGACCTTTATACTTTGTTAGTTGTTACAAGTACCATGATAAAGCAACAGGAGGCGGCTTTACTTGTTTTTGTGTTGTCCCGTACGCAATAGTTTGGATTTTAAAATAATCTCTCTCTCTCTCTCTCTCTCTCTCTCTCTCTCTCTCTCTCTCTCTCTCCATTCATTATTTATTATTTCTTTGAAGTTGGAGAAAATGCAAAGAACTTTACATAAATTAGAAAGAAATATTTATTTTTAATATTCCACTTTTTCCTAGTTACCTGCCATTACGAAAAGGATCTTTAAACACGAGGCCACATGTTAGATTCCTAAGGAAACGTGGTTCTTAGCGGGCCACTATGTGCTTATGGATGTTACGGGGTTATATTATCTAGGTGAATATATATATATATATATATATATATATATATATATATATATATATACATTATATATTTTATATATCTAGATTTGTGTGGTATTGTTCTTATTTTTTATATGTTTCCTGACCGGTTCTTATGACTCCACATTTATTACTTTACTCGAATGACTTCAAATAACATATAAAACAAAACAAAAAAAGATTATACGGCATAATAAAAATATATAAGTTCTAAAAATAGTTTCATCATTCAAGATCACAGGAAAATTAACTGAAAACACGTAGTTCGCAAGTTTCAATGGTTCATCAAACATATCAAATGGATTGCTTTCAAAACCTCTGTTAACAATTGGCAGGAGACTTTCATCTGTCACATCTTTAAGTTGTCATTGATGTAATCGTGATGTTAAATGAAAATATAAAGAAATCCTTCCTAATCTTTCGAATAACTTTTGTCGAAAATTACCACGAGAAAATTATATTGCAAGTTTTTGAGGAAATCTTGATGAAAAGGCCGTTGGTACTGATGAGTTAATTACCTTGAGTTAGGTTTGCAGTTATAAAACGGAGGGCATTGTTAAAGCTGACTTCTCCGCTTTAATTATTGTTTTTTTTGCTTCTGGAGTCGATGTCTGACCCAGGTCGCCGATTAACAAAAAAAGATCTTTGTTCTGTACCAAAGAAATGGTTGTAAAGCCAGATTACTCCTATCATTAAACCTCGAATAAGCGATAATGGTTCAAACAAAATCCAAACTACTCCTCCCATTCAAAGTCAAAGACAGAATTTAGGCCGAAAAGCAGAATTTCTATTTTTGTTGATGATCAAATGATTATTATTCTGTCACGGATTTCAAATATTGTCTTCATATCTGACCGTTGACTTTGACTGAATAACTAACACTGACTGATCTGTTTAAATGAAAATCTGTCTGCCTGTCTTTCGAAAACAGGAAAAATTATATGATTATCCAATTTTCCACTCTTCATCGAACCCAGCTTAGGTTTGCTTATAAAATTATTATTGTTAAATCTGTACTGTTTTAATTACTGTTGTTGTTTTTTACCTTCCTCATCTTGTATGGAAATGAGCGATAATAAATGTACAAAACCTTGTAGAGAATTTTCCTAATGAATTTTTATCTGAAGTCAGATTATTATTCTGAGATTGTAAAAATAAGTTTGGACCAAGTTCAACTAAATACCTAAGATGAAAATTATCGTCAACCCACCTATCTCCCGCCTTCATTTTTCGACCTGAGAAGTGTATGGAAAGGCTGAGACAAAAGTTGCTGAAGTATTAATAAACTACCCTTATTATTTTTTCTTCTGTTTTCTTGGCAACAGATTAAAGCTTTCAGACTTTACTTCTTCTGTTTTCTTGGCAACAGGTTAAAGCTTTCAGACTTTACTGTACAAGAATGACAGAAGCATTTCTAGTCGGTCTCAAAAGTATGTTCAGATCAACAATTTAAAATTAATCACAACATTAAAATCTATCAGTATTGTGTACGGACTGAAAAAAGTTTTTAACTAGACATCTGATTGTCAGTGTGCAGATATGCATTTAAATCTCTGGACAATGTGGACATATTCAATATTGGATTTTATTGAAGCCGATAAGTTGTTGAAACTATGAATATCTAACTCGAATGACTTTTGCAATGACTTTTCTTGATTGAAAAATGATGGACGAAGCCCTGCAGAGTTTGGTTCCATATTCCGTTGCGCTTTTGATTCATCGCCGGTCGTTCACCCTTGCCTACTGGGCAGGAGTTGATGGTCGTTCCTAGCTCAGCCAGCTTGTAGCCTGGATTACCAAGTGAGTAGACATTTCACTTATTTCTCTCTCTCTCTCTCTCTCTCTCTCTCTCTCTCTCTCTCTCTCTCATATCAAATTCTAGATGTTTTTCTATCCTACAAGGTCAAGGTTGGGAAACATATCCAGTCTGTTTCTTCAGTTGCGTTAAAAATGTATATATTGAAAAAATATTTCAGAGCTTTTGGAGACCTGTCTTACCTGCGGAAATGCTTTTATTCTTTATTCAGTTTTATTTTCAGCAGGCGTCTCACATTTAAAATTGTTGAATAAAAAGTTTAGTTCGATAAACTTTAATTATTCCAGATCTGAATATAAACCTCTGGCCCCGTTGTTCGATTAGCTCAATGCGCATGCTGTAGAAAATTGATCATAATTCGTATCTGCCTTTGCATTCACGACTCCATAGACTAAATCATCTACCACGCATAGCTAATTGCAGTTAATTCTAGTAGTATTGCCTTTTCTTTTGTGAAGCTCAATAACAGTTTTATAGGAGTTTTGTTGCAATGACTTGCATCGTTGGAACTAAAGAAGTTCAAACTGGATGCATTTTATTTTATCACTAGGCTTACATGAGCCTCATTTAATAAAGTAATTGTTTCATTCTATTTGTTTTTTCTGATTTCTGGTATATACTTTACTCGTTAATTCCATGTTTCTTTTTCCGAGATGTCCTAATTTCTCTGTTAGAGAAGTTGAACTTGAATTGTTTTGCTTTCTATCAAGGGTTGCAGCTTGACTATAATAATAATAATAATAATAATAATAATAATAATAATAATAATAATAATAATAATAATAATAATAATAATAATAATATTGCTTTCATTTACTACGCAGTGTCCGCATCTTTCCTAGGACTGTCCAGTATTCATGCTTCCAGCTCACATGCATTTGTTTCAACCTGAAAGTTTCCTCTTCATTTTCGTGGAAAATTCAATTCAAGAAGATTCCCTTGATTTAAATTGCGTTGATAGGTTGCATGTTGAGTTAAATTTAGTTACATCGTAAAGGCATAACTGTAATCGTTTCTTTAGTGACGTTGTGGGTGCTGATACAAGTTTCTGTCTTAACATCGCATGAGGGAGTCAGCCGATTATATGTTCAGCTGCTGCTAAAATTAGCATCCTACATTAAGTACCAGAGATTATTTTTAGCTGTACCCAAAATAGTATTCCGATAATGAGAACCCGGGGGTATCTTTACCTTCATTATCGCAGTACCAAATCCTGCTCCTGCTCATTATTTTTTATGGGGTTCTTTCTCATTAATTTTGCCCTTTACTTTTTCTTCACGACTTTAGATAAGATTTTCTACTTAGGAAATATCATGGATAGCGCCAGTTTCTCTTTCTTATCCCTTTGAGAAAATTAATTCCTTGATCGTAATGTTCTCTTTAGATTTGTGGCTTAATTTTGTGAAAAAGTGAGAAGGTGGGGGAGATTTGTCTAATATTTGCGCGTTATGTGCGCATATATTTTATTTTAAAGGCAAGAATATGTAAAAATACGTATTTCTGTCTATATAAATGTGTATGTGTCTGAGCATTTGTGTATGCGTTTAAATCGCGATGAAAATATAAATGAGTGGTATAGTGATATCTTGACCACTTCAGTCTGGATGTCCTTACCAGGACCGAAAGAATCTTGTATGTGGGGATTTGAACCCGTATTTGAACCACTGTTTACCCAGAGGAACCACCTAAATTACTCAGTTAGGATTTACTGTCGCCGAAACACAGAGGGATTTCGAGAGATTGCGTCTTCTGGCCTTTCCACGATCTGTTTTCTCCTGACGATAACGAGAGAGAGAGAGAGAGAGAGAGAGAGAGAGAGAGAGAGAGAGAGAGAGAGAGAGAGAGAGAATGTCGTAATGTAGTTTTGCGAGAGGAAGATCAAATTTACACATTGACTCCATACATTAGTTAGGTAGATAAAGGCTAGGAAATTGCTAAAGTATCCACGCTGATGGAACGTGAGATCATTTTATTTAGAATGGATTGGTTATAGCTGATTGTTTCAAGAGAAAACAAAACGTTTTGTGGGATGCGTTCTGTGTGTGTGTTCATTATCCTGAAGAATATCATTCATAATGAATGGCTTTGAATTTTTTGAGGCTGTGGTTCTGATAATTTAAATACTTAAGTTACGACGGTGTGCTTTAAATGAAAAAACTTAAATGATATATAACTATAAAATTATATATAATATATATATATATATATATATATTATATAAAATCTATATATATATATACATATCCCTGCTATATATAAATGCAGATATGATAAGAAAATAAATAAATTGAGTGAATGGATAAAACAAAGCAAAAATGGTCTGAGTTGTCATTGTAGTCGCAGAAGGGAGAAAATTCTAAAATTTTAGTCATGAATGATGGTGGTCTGAGACTCAGAGAGGCCTCTATCCTAGAGAGATCATATTTCTATTATGGAGGGTTAACTATTACAAAATTCTAAAATAAACAAAGGGCCTTGGAGAAAAAGATAAATTTTTGTATCTTTATATTATGAAAATCCAGTAACAAGGCTGAAACATTCTGATTTCATTACAAGAGAAAAACAAAACGTTTACACTAATGTTTGGATGCTGTTCTGTAAGGGGACGTAATGCAATGCGATAAAAGCAGAAAAGCTTCCTTAATTCTCTTACATATTTTTTTAACACATGTTTGAAAGTCTACACTTTAATTACAATTATGTAGATATCTTATACACCATATACCTTATCTACCACATAGCTTAGTTTTTGTCGGAATTACCTTTAGAAGTTGAAATAGATTTGTATGAAATGTGTGTTCAGATTCAGTATGATATTTAAGGGTCCATAGCTAGACATTTACTCCATAAGATTTTTTAGCTAGAGTTTCGTTTTGGTAACCTACGTCCAAAGTACTGGTTACCCACACAGTCATCTTCAGATCAGTCATGCTATTAGTAACTTAAGATGCTAGTGTTTTCTTCCATGTGTAATAAACTCAGTTACGGCCATTGCTACTGATTAATTGGTCATCTCTCCTCTCTCTCTTCTCTCTTTCTCTCTCTCTGTATGCAAATATTGCCACCCTAATAATGATTTTAACCCCTTATAAATTTTATAAAGATATAGTTGAAACTAAAGAGTAACAAAACACTTTTTTTTGTAAAGTAACATTAATTTCTCATTATGTGCAAACAATCTCATAATCATGGAATTGATTTTGTGCTACTTCTTGTAATCAGTGTGTAAAATAACTGTGGCTACCTCCAAATAATCCATCGTAATACACGAAGAGCCTTGCTTTACGATCTGCTTGCTTCTTTAGGTCTTCTTTTGTCTGTATGTTTAAGCAAAGAAAAAACTGCCCGCCCAAAGTGACACATTATTACTAATGAAAACATTTTCCTAAAGAGAAGAGAAAACCATTATAGACTCGGAGGAGTTGAGAGGGCACATAGTGATCAGTCGTACACAAATAATAGTTACCTTTATGTGTTATGAATTGGGTCAGGTACTTAGTAGAGAATGGAAGAAGTTCTGTTACTGTACATAGCAGGAGTCACCAATTCAATCCCTATGTTTTAAGAAGCAGCCTTACTAAAATTTATCTTTGTAACACTTTTCCGAATTATACTGTACTCAAATTAGGAATTCAAGTTTCTGTTCGTAAAGAAGAGTGGTTATTGCATTAGTAGGGAGGCTGGTTAATTTAGCAGCTGATATATTAAACAAAAGCTATAGTTTTCAAAGAGAAATGATGAATAACGGGGAATATTTGAAAAAGAAAATATGATATAATACAGAGTTAAAGGCAATATTTAAGAAAAAAAAAACAAACTGGGCGACTGATAAAAGAATGAGAATTAAATGGCCCAAAATTGATGCAGTTGGTAATATTTCGTTAATAAAGACAAGAATGAAAAATTATCACTGATAATAAGAAGATAAAAGTGGTAAACAAAATTGTTGATGATGTTTGAGTAATCTACATTTTTTTTAACTAAATATTTTGTGCTATAGTGCAGAGTTTCCGTGGTCCCTGTCAATCAAGTATCAAGGTTGGAAGGAAATCCACAAAGATTTGTAAAAGAAATACAGTAAGCAGTAATGAATCATTCCTGAAGTTTTGCTCAGACACGGCTTCCTCACCGAAGAACAATTTCATTTCCATTCCATGTGAAGATTAGTGAAGGGATTTCATATTTTTCATTTCTCGTGCTGGCTTGCGAATTAATTTTACCTTCAAATCTCTCGTATTATTGAAAGAAAACAATTTTAGACATTTTTTTTCACAAACTTGGTGTAATTAGTAATTTTTCTCCGAAAAATAAGAAGTGCAGAATTAATCTAATAACGTGTCCGCTCGAAAGTTCAGTACAAGATGCAAATAAGAAATTATTTTTAATCTTTAATAATATACCCATCATACATTACTTTATATTTCGTTGAGGTGCCTCATTGTCACCCTTCCCATTACTGATTATTATTTATTTGTTTTCCTTCCTGTGTTAAAAAGATGCACCTAAGATTATGAGATGTTGTAATACCCTCATAACTAAATAAATGAACGATAAAATTGATAATAATTTCAGGACTGCCAGCTCAATCTTATAACTCCCAGAGCTTATATAAGCCTGTGAATAAAGTGCCAGAAAAAGGAATAAAAATTCCTTGTAAAAAAAAAAATTATGAATAGAAAATAAATCGGACAAAAATGAAAATTTTATCACAAAGAAATTGTGTTGAAATACACCAAGGAGGGGGAGGGGGAATTTCTTTTTTGGGGGTGGGGCGGAGAGGGAGGGCCAAAGGGAGGAGGATAGGGAATACGAGGAAAGGCTACAAAGATCCGGCAATGTAGTTATTGTCTTTCGTTTTGCATCGTTAGATGTATTTCCCATTTTCCATCTTCTTTTCTCCTTTGAGTAATCAACGCCAGTGCCTCTCACCCTCCCAGGTATCAGGTTTTGAAATGACAACCACCTCCCCCTCCAACCGTTAACCTTGAGCTTTGGATTCTTTCCTCCATAACTTCCATACACTCTGTTACTCAGGCAGAGGATTTCTTCTTTCAGCATGTCGTATTTCCCAGTGCTCACTTCTTCCTCCTCTTTTTGTACCATATAAAATTTCACCCTCCGCTTCCTGAATTTCATTTTACACTATTTGATCATATTTCGAGATTTTTATTTCTGCTTTTCTCTTCTCAAAGGGGCTTGCATGGGACCCTGATGGGTGGTTTCTTGTTTCGACCTGACAACGAAATGACAGTTCATTTTTATAACCGTTTTCAAATTGAATTGATTTCACTCTGGGTTCTGTCATTTATAGTTATCTCTCTTAATCAAATTTAGCAGGTTGTGAAGCATTTTTCGCTGACATTTAAGGAGTGCATTAACATCTGGGTGATGCCCAAGTTTATTCTTGTGAAGGAGCTAAACTTTCTCGAGCAAGACAGATTCATTTCACCTTCATCCTTCCCCGCTGCCAGCTGAAGCAGTGGCGTTTGATGGGATGGAGAATGTCTTCGTTATATTGGCTTTTAAACTGCAAGGTTTGCATATATATTCGTGGGTTTCCATTGCAATCCTCAAGATATTTTGTTGTCTGTTGGAGTTGGTTGTTTGAGTTGATTTTTTGTTTTGATATTTACCTTCATTTATTGATTTGTTTACCTATCCATTGTATGGAGCGCCGGGATTTTTCCTTATTTATCTTTGCAAGTTTTTTCCGTCCTGACTGCCGAGATTAGGCACACTGTGCTTGAACACCCTTGCCTGGGATGTATTGTTTGATGATAGTGGCTACCGTTTTTTTAACACAGACGAAAGATTGAACGTGCTTCGTTTTCTCAGTTTTTCCTTACCATCTTACTAATAGGCCTATTCTCGTTATTGGTTGAACTGTCTGTGCGATCTTTTCATTCATATAATTTGAAGTTCCATTTCTCTCTGAGATTAAGATAGTTTGAGTAAATGTTGGTATTTTTTGTCTTGACAGCTATTTCAAGGGATATCTGATATGGGTATTTTGCCAAGCCTCGCTTGAAAATGAAATGAAACGTTGATTATAAATGTGCGGCCTCCTCGCAATGTAGATATATATGTAGTTCGAGAGATAAATGCTAGCGGATGTTGGTAAGGATGTTAACTGTGCAATGTTGTGATTATGTTCCTCCACATTATTTTGCAAACCATAGAGAGAATACAATTTCAAAGGACATTCTTAAATTTGGAATTCGAGAATAAAAAATATTAACCGATTTTAACATTCTCTCCGTAGGGGGGTTGTGCCTTTAGTGCACTTCATGCGGTGCCCTGTAGGCATCACTTAAGGTTTTTTACAGCATGCATTCGGCCCTTAGCTGCAACCCCTTTCGTTTCTCTTACTGACCTCCTTTCATATTCTCTTTCCACCTTCTCCTAACAATTGATTCATAGTGCAACTGCGACGTTTTACTCCTGTTACACCTTTCAAACCCTTTACTGTCAATTTCCGTTTCAGCGCTGAATGATCTCACATGTCCTAGTGCTTGGCCTTTGGCCTAAACTCTATATCCAATTCAATTCATTTTAGTATTCTAATGATTTATGAATCCCTGCGTTGCGTTACGAGGCAGTTCGAGACGAGGGGATCTCCCTCAGCTTAACGCAAGTGGCCAAAAGAGCACCCGTTGAGAAGAGACAACCAGATCACTCATTGGCAAGTCTAATCTGTTTTTGTCAAGTCTGATGTGATCAGAAGGCCAGAATCAGATCAGTGCGTAACTGAACGTAAGTGGATACGACAAAACGCATTAACATGGATAAACTGAGAGAAATATTCAGTGCATGATCACTGGGACGTGTAGGAGGCTCACAGAATGGAAATGATGGAGAAATTTGTATTGCCGTATTGATGACATGTTCAGAGGCTTACGATAATTTACTTGTACTTTGAAAACCAAATAATTGCCCTTTAGTGCTGCATTGTTGTTGGGAGCTTTGAAATATGACAGGATAATTGCATAATAGCTTTGGAAAGACTCGTTGAACTTTTGTACACATGAATACTATAACCTGAGGATTAGTAAGAATGTATATGTTCCTTACTATTCTATTAAATGTAATACAATGTCAAAAAAACCTTTGATAATTTTATGAACTGCCAGAAACACTGCAACCTAGTACTCCAGATATTTTTAGAAAGAAATAACTTCACAAGTCACATCAGAGCAACAGTTCCGTTTTAAATGGAATGTCAGAAAAAGGAACATTTTGTTATGTGTTTCCGGTGTAAGAGGTAATGGTATTTATAAAGAAACGTGTTTTATAAAGGAGTGTATGAGTATACCGAAAATACTGGTGCTTCTAAGGTATCAAAATAATTTGTTGGGAAACATGTTATATATTTTATCTTTTCTGTTATCTACAAATATAGAAAATTAATGACCTTATTCTTTTCAGGTTTCATAGGTCAAAGGTCGAGATTACCACCTGATGGAGCTCTGTTCCTATGATACTTGCATGGACGCTAAAGTCTCCCCTGACGGGTGCGACTGGGCATGAGAGTGCCATGGGTGGCGCCTCATCAAGACCGACTCGGTGAGTGTCGGGGGTCATCAGGCCCGGCCCAGGCATTCAAGGTCAACTCAGCTTCCAAGGTGAGTTACAGAGAGAGAGAGAGAGAGAGAGAGAGAGAGAGAGAGAGAGAGAGAGAGAGAGGGGTGTTTAAATCTTCCACGTTCCTTGAAAAATATTGCCTTAGAACCCTGGAACAATTAAATCACTAATTATTTTCTGTTGTTTGTGGTGTGATGAAGTCATTTTTGGTACCATTTCATTGTGGCGAAGTTAATTAAGTGTCTAGAAATATCTCGCTGATGTTTACATTCTGTCCAAAATGTACAATGATGGATGGCAAATCCCTTGGCAGTTTGGTCAGAGATTGGCTGTCATGCAAATATTGAGCACAGGTAACATTTCACAGACGCAGACAGGCCCGCACGTATACACATTATATTTGACACACACAAACACACACACACACACACACATTTTGCACAAAAAAAAAAAAAAATTTTGGAAAAAAAACGAAGGAAAGAAAATAGGAGAATGAAAAATATATGAAGTCATGGGTATTTGATTGTATAGGTGTGATACAGAAGAGCAGTATATATAGAAATGAGAGATAGGGGTAGGTACTGGGGACGGAAGTAATGGATGAAGGTAGGATGGCAGAACTAGGGAAGCAAGAAAGTTAGAGGGAGACCAACTAAAGAATAAGTAAAACAGATGCAATTGGCGCAATACGTGTGCGAGGTAGACGCACTACTGATAAGCCCTCTGCGGAGTTGTTGGGTGGATCCAGCTACTGATATTGGGAAGTTTTCAGCACAGTCAATCCAACCTTGATTCGGCGGTTCAAAGATGGAAGCAGTAGCGTCTTATTTCATTCTTTAGCACCATATTTTGTTAGTGAACGAGTAATTGGTCAAAAAGAATATTTGTTCACTGATAGAAAACTAGCATAGCGTTTATTCGTGTGGATATAACAATGATTTTGTAAATATTCCTTTTTTTTTTTTTTGCTTTTCCGTGAAATCTAATAGGCAGATGTATTCAATTTGGAGAGCGAGAGAGGGAGGCTGGAAGTTTGACGAAGAAAACTAAAGCATATTGCTAGGAAAGTCACCATTCGGAGTTTTAGTATGCACTCAGATTATTCCCAGTACTCATTCCTTTCTCGTTTTTCTTCCCTTTGCCTGCACCCTGTACCCTCGCGGAATTCTCCGTCGCTTAACCTGCGTGGGAATATTTGTGGTAAAACTTTCTCTTCACGTTTGTTCCTCTCGCTTCACCTCTGATGCCGAGGTGTATCGTATCCCTGTTCGTTTTTTATCGTATTATTTCACTTCCTTCTCTTTCCTTTTGTTCTCGTTGCCTTTGCTTTCCATACTATTCCAGGTTGTCATTGGTGACATTATGAATAATTTCATTTGTTCACAACATAATTCCCCACCCCACCAATGTGATGTAATGGAAGTTGTTCGCCATTGCTTATCCAACGTATTTATTACATATATTATGTGTGTGTGACGTAAGACTTACACTAACGATTCAGTAGGTATTAAGGAATTAAAAGAATAAGTGTTTATTGAAAGCCTCATCATAAAAGTTATAGGTATCATAGTGAACGCTTTGCGGAATAACGATGTCAAGTGAACACCATATCTTTTAAAAGTAAAACGAGACAGACAAGAGAAAAAAATTCGTTACATAGTTAGTATAATTCATGCCTCATGCTGTCACGATTTGCCCAGAAAAGTGAGAAGTGTCTTAGCTCCTAAGATTCAGCAATATTCCTTCTGTAAGAATATCAGTTAATATTACTATTTTGATAATATTAGCAAGATTTGAACGACCATTTCTTTTTATATACATTTACTAGCTGACCAGCCTGGCGCTGCCCGGGGAAACTCTGAAGGACTTAAAATTTTCTTGCACCTCCTTGTGCTGACTGTCCCTTTCATTTGGAAGTTACTGTACTGACTGTTCCATTTATCCAGGTATTACTGTACTGACTGTCCCTTTTATAAAGGTATTACTGTCTGTCCCAATAATCCAGGTATTTCTGTTATCCAGATATTACTGTAATGACTGTCCCATTTCCCCAGGTATTACTGTACTGGCTGTCCCTCTTATCCAGGTATTGCTGTGGTGACTGTCCCTTTTTTCCAAATATTACTGTGGTAACTGTCCCATTTATCCAGGTATTACTGTGGTAATTGTCCCATTTATCCACTTATTACTGTGCTGTTTGTCCCTTTTATCCAGGAATTACTGTGGTGATTGTCCCTTTTATCCAAAAATTACTGTACTAACTGTCCCTTTTATCTAAATATTACTTTGCTGATCGTCCCTTTTATCCATATATTACTGTTGTGACTGTCCCATTTATTCAGGCATTACTGTGGGGATTGTCCCTTTTATCCAAAAATTACTGTACTAACTGTCCCTTTTATCTAAATATTACTTCGCTGACCGTCCCTTTTATTCATATATTATTGTTGTGACTGTCCCATTTATCCAGGAATTACTGTGGTGATTGTCCCTTTTATCCAAAAATTACTGTACTAACTGTCCATTTTATCTAATTGTTACTTTGCTGACTGTCCCTTTTATCCATATATTATTGTTGTGACTGTCCCATTTATCCAGGCATTACTGTGGTGACTGTCCCTTTTATCCAGGTATGAATGTACTGGCTGTCCCATTTATCCAGTTATGCCTGTAGTAACTGTCCCTTTTATCTAGGTATCACTGCAGTGACTGTCCCATTTATCCAGTCATTATTGTGGTGACTTTCCCATTTATCCAGATGTTACTGCGGTGACTGTCTCCTTTTATCCAGGTATTACTCTGCTGACTTTCCCACCTATCCAGGTATTACTGTGCTGACCGTCCCTTTTATCCAGTTGTTATTATAGTGACTTCCATTTACCCATGGATTGTTGTGCTGACTGTCCCATTTATCCAAGACTAAACTGTGGTGACAGTCCCATTTAACTAAGACGTGGTGACTCCCACTTAAACCTTAACACACTCCCCACTGTCTCATTTACACACATTCCCATTAGACCTAAACACACCTGCTGCTTTAACCCAGAACACACCCCCTGCTAAACCTAAGCACATCCCCACTAAACATAAACACACTTGCCCACTAAACCTAAACACACCTGCTAAACCTGAACACATCCCCACTAAACATAAACACACTTGCTGCTAAACCTAAACACATCCCCACTAAACCTAAACACATCCCCACTAAACCTGAACACACCCCAACCACTAATCCCAAACACAAGACTTTATATAAAATCATTAATAAGAGGAAGAAAAGCATCTTCAATAATATATTTCTATGGTATTGAGTACATGAAATGAGGTCTGATAAACACGTAGAATTTATTTACCACATAAGTTCCAGAGGAAGGGGGAAGGGGGATGAGGGAAGGAGAATGGGATACAGGTTTGAAACCTACCCTATTATCTAAGTTAGGTCAAATGATGACCATATGCCAAATTTTTTGTCTAGCTCAGTCAAGGGTTACCAGATAGTTACAAAGGGAAGGGGGAGAGGGATGGGGAAGGTGAAGGTGAAGGAGGTACGGGTTTGAAAGTTACCTTATTATCTAAGGTGGATCAAATGATGGCCACATGCCAAATTTTGTCTTAATCGGTCAAGCAGTTACCACATAAGATACAAAGGGAAGGGGGAAGGGGGATGGAGGAAGGGTAAGGGGAAGAAGGAACGGGTTTGAAACCCACCCTATTGTCTAAGTTGGGTCAAATGATGGCCACCCTGCCAAATTTTGTTTTAATCGGTCAAACAGTTACCACATAAGTTACAAAGGGAAGGGGAAGGGGGAAGGGGGAAGGGAAGGGGCAGGTTTGAAACCTCCCTATTATCTAAGTTTGGTCAAATGATGGCCAAGTGTCAGAATTTTGTCTAGATTGGTCAAGCTGGTTACCACATAATTGTAAAGGGAAGAGGGAAGGGGATGGGGAAAAGGAAGGGGTTACGGGTTTGAAACCTACCCTATTATCTAAGTTGGGCCAATGAATGGCACATGTGCCAAAGGGAAGGGGAAGGGGCTAGATTACCCAGTTTCAAGGTGGGTGATGGCCACGTGCCAAATTTCTGCCTAGACCAGTTAAGGGATTACCAATGGCAAAGGGAAGGGGGATGGGGGGGAAAGTTAGGTATGGGTTTGAAACCACTGAGCTGATTAACATCTCCTAG
>NC_089752.1:37775990-37795990 GCF_040412425.1 Macrobrachium rosenbergii | reverse complement strand
ACAGTAGTAAAGTGAAAACTAGAAATCGTAAGGCACGAGAAAGTGAATGGAAGGTCCACCGTTAACAATCCAAAGCTGTCTCAGCTGTCGTCTGGAAGGGGTCAAACCAGTTGGTAAGTATCGAGGTTTATTTACCATATACATTATGTACGTGAGAAGGTATTTCGTTTGGTTGTTTTATTCGATTTTTATTTGTTTATTTCTTGTGCACTCATGCACTTACAAGGAAGGTTTTGGTCTATGCCCAGGCTACTGACTACAACTGGTAAATTACCGATGGTCTCATCATTTTACGTGAATTATTGTTATCAATTTTGATGGACAAAGCTCTTTTGACCACAGAATTTTTCTATTGTTATTGGTTCCCATGAAATTTCATGAGGACCACAGAGCATTGGATGCGTTGCCCCATTAGAACACTGTCTTATTTGGTTGATTACAAGCACTTGACGTGTTAAGATACAGCAAATGGAAATTAAGGGTAGCCCAGTGGTTTGTTGGCTCGTGATTAGTTATTTCAGTATACGTTCATTTTGCTAAAATACAAACACTTTAGCTGCTGAAATACAGTACATAGTGGCATTCTGTAAATGCTGTTAAAATGAATAATACTGATCCATTTGCCCTGTTCGAAATCAGCTACGCAACGTAGGTCTATTCAGTACCGGACGCCACAATTCCCGTAAGTAACGTATTTTCACTTAAAGATATTGGTCTTAGTGTGGGCTGTTAATCCTCATGTTCTAAGGATTCTAACCGGACCAAAAGAACGCTTTGTACCTTATCACATAAAATAGTCTAAACTGGAAGGCATAGGTGACGATATGTATTGTCCTTATTGCTTGTAACGTTAAATGATGATTCTTCCTGACGAAATAAAAGGATAGAGAGAATAGTTAACTGGAAGATAGAAGTGTAACAGGCTTGTCGTTGTTGTATATATTATCATTCTGGAGAGGTGGAGAAGTATATGTAAATATAAATTTATCCGTTGTGTGTGTGTGTATATGTGTTTTAAGATTTATATATATATATATATGTATATATATGTGTGTGTTTGTCTTGTAAATAGGAAGGTCTCAGATAATATCTGGGTCCAAGCATACTAGCCCCATGTCACTTTCTTTGACCTGCAGCTGACGCAGGTACCCGTTCATAGAAGGGTCAACTGGTTGGTGGTAGGTGTGATTGAACCGCTGGCCTTTGAATGCCAATCCACTGCTCTACCACTCAGACACTGCTTTAACCACACACGGGTTAAGCTACTGACTCAATGGACTTTAAAGAATTTTGCAATGTATATGGTCGATTGCACGTCCTCTTATATCGATTATCTTCACAATCAAGTGCCAGCTTATGGTTATGTTTGTAAGAGAGAGAGAGAGAGAGAGAGAGAGAGAGAGAGAGAGAGAGAGAGAAAAACGTATATGCTACTGGACTGTTTTCGTTATGCTTCGCTTTACTTGCTTACTTTCCCAACCACCTCTCCCCTTCCTTCTTTCTCGGCGTGCTCATCTTTCCCCTTTGCTCACCAGTCCTCTGGGCGAACAAAGAAATGCTGTCCCTCTTCATTTTTTCTTCGTAGAAGAGGATTGAAGTAACTGGTTCTCTGATAAGTTTGCTTTGGTTTGAAGTGAACCACACCTTACCAACTACTAAGAAAAATGGGACAGATCGAGCAATGGGGGAGGGTGGTGGACGGGAGGGACTTGTCTTGGTGGTGACGATGATGATGATGACCATGTCCTCATAAAGATAAAATTTAAGGCTCTTTTTCCAGATGCAGTGTAAAGGTTTTGACCAGTGTGCAACACGTATAAAAGGACTTAAAAGTCTGCCGATTTTTTCCTATATTTCATTAATTGGCCCCTCTTCAACTTCTTTTGGGACCCATGTTTTTCTTAGTCGGTTGACATTAGTCTTTCTGGCCTGAGATAGATGTACATTCTTTATATGTGCATACGTACACACACACACATACAGTATATATATATATATATTATATATATATATATATATATATATATATATATATATATATATATATATATATATATATATATATATATAAAAATAATGAACGTTGCATCAGTTACTGCCACACATCATTTACTGCAAGTTATTAACAGGTTTTTCAGTGCAAAGGGCTGTTTCTTTTAATGGTTTCAACTGGATTCATTTCCATACCAGAAAAGTAGCTACAGTGATAAAGTATGTATAAGAACAATAGACTTAAATTTATCTTTTTTTCAAAGCAACTGAACTGCAATGAAGGTATACTGAATTAATGTCTGGGAAGATGATGTGGTAAAGGATATAAATATCACTGATTTCAACAGTGTGTCATAATCCAGGAAAAGGTCCTTTGTGTTCAACGACTGGCCTTTCAAATATTTGGGGCTCTGTTGTAAGGACTCTTGTAATTCATAGTCATGTTCTTGCCTCTTGCCGCCTTATTTCATTTTGGTTGTGCGTGTCTTGAATTTATGAAAACACTCATGCCGAAGCATTTGCATTCATGCTCTCCTCCTCGGAAGCAACAATTGCAATTCCTGTTATGCTGCTTGATGTTACTGCATGTCGTCGTTTGCTTTCTGTGTTTTTAATTCAACTGTCAGTACTGCCCCTCTCATTCTTTTTTTTTTTTTTTAGTATTTTTCGTAATACTTTAGCTATGTTTAGCTTCTACATCTTTCTCCTAATCGGACATCTATTTTATTTCACAATTTGTTTCTGACATTTGCTATTGGCTCATCAAGTATTAATGTACGGAGTTGGATAGGTATTGGATATATATATATATATATATATATATATATATATATATATATATATATATATATATATAAATATATCTTTTTTTCCTAGCCCTTTGTTGGGTGACTCGGTTAAGCTTCAGAAATGTCAGGCGATGGGCTGAGTTCAATTCCCTGTTAGCTGATGAAGAGTTAGAGGAATTTATTTCTGGTGATAAAATTCATTTCTCGCTATAATGTGGTTCGGATTACAATTGGAAGGAGGTCCCAAGTTGCTAAGTCTCTGATTGGTTCTTAGCCACGTAAAATAAGTCTAATCCTTCGGGCCAGCCTAGGAATGCTGTTAATCAGCTCAGTGGTCTGGTAAAAAAAAGGTATACATTTTTTTCTTTCTGTGAAAAAAATCCTAACCTAAAAATCTTTCTTGACCATGGGTGCTGGTGGCTCCAGGTAATACCCAAAAATTTTCAGCAAATATTTTGGAGATTTAAAACCTGTTATCTCCATGCACCCCCATCAATACACAATGGTTTAAGAATCTACTTGATTCTGGCAGACGACTGATGAACTGTGTATTAACTAGCGGCAATCTAGTATGCGAAATAGAAAATAATATAGACAAGCTACAAGTTGAAGGAGAATGTAACAAAGTGTTAGATCTATCAGTTGGAATCCAGTGATGCATATGATATTATGCAGGTGTTATTTAACAAATTGCTGCCCATGGAATGACATGATAGCCTTACAATTAAGAAATTCCCCATGGTTCAAAAAATTTACTCAAGCTCTATCCTTACTCTGGTACCCATATATTTACACGGAGAAAGAGAGTAAATGAGTCTGAATGGCGTTTGACATCCTGGCGATGCTCGAGATTTGGCTGTGATAAACCTTGATTTTCAAGAACACTGAATGTTTTGAATCGGTCCTCGTTATCAGAAATTGATTGATGTACCCTTGATCTGCATTTTAACGAAGCATTTTAATTGGGGCCGTGACCAACTGTCCCGTTGTCAGCTGGCAACTCGAAAATAAATTTGCTGTCTAAACAGGGAAGTAAAAATAATCATGTCCATCGGTATTCCCCATTACCCTCTGCTTTCTTTTGTGCGTTCACAGTTTTATTTAAAACTCGCTCGATCGTTACTCCTGATTTTCCAGATTTTCCTGACCCTGTTTTTATCATCACGACAATAATAGAATGCCTTGTTTGGTGATCAATGTATTTCTTCAAAACCTTTTCAATTAAAGTGATTGGAGATGATATTTTTTCTTCTATTTTTGAAAACTATAAAGTTTGAAATTGTTTACAATGTTTAGCGGCATAACGTCGTGTCTTAATGTTAAGAAAAAGAAGATATGTCTGTTCTTAATAAAATTAATAAAATTAAGGAAGAATGTAAGTTAAGCTGATCCATCGAAATTAGGAAGGGGTTGGGGAGAAATATAAGAAATAATTTGATTGTTATAAAAATCCAAAAAGAAAAATCCTGATGGAAATAACTTTTGAAATAAAAATGATGAAAGGTTGATGGACTACTGTGAAAGATGCTTCCAGCCTAAATTATGTTCAGCGTAGAAGAAAAAATAAGGCGGAGCGGTAAATTGTTTGAAAATAGTAATTTCAGAGTGTTTGAGGAATTTAGAAGGGTTTAGATTAGTTCAAGAATTGAAAACTATATCATCCCACTTTTCTTAAAATATTAGAATGCGTATAACGCATTTCACTGAATGAATGATTTTTTTAATGGAAGGCACGTGGACGCATGAATAGCTGCATATTTTGTGGATTGTTGCACTAATTTTATGGATTTAATCTTCTAATATTTAAACATATATTTAAATGTATGGTGCTTTATTTTGTTCTTTTAAGTGGGCAGGCAGAAAGAATTATGGACGAGATCTATCTTTCAACAGTAATTGATTCATTATTTGGATGAACTTGAAGGGGTGGAAGAGTAAATGGCTTACATAATGGTTTATTAGAACATGGTTGATTGATGAAGAAATCTGATGGAAAATAACTTTTATTTAAAAAGGTTAAAGTAAATAAGTTCAATCAACATCCATTTGCTTATGTTTTTAGGCATTTTGATGACATCAAATTCAAAATCTGGCTTTATAATTGACTTTCCTTAGTGAAAATGATGCTATGTTTTTAGGTCTCTCTCTAACAAATGTTTGAAAATCCCACGTTTCTCATTTTAGCTGGTATCGATTTCAAGACTAGTCTCTCTCCTCTCAAACTTATCCTCAACCCCTCGTCATGGGTGCAACCATTTCTGTAATCCACTTTATAGTTCAAGAACGTGTGGATACTGATTGTCAATGATAAGTTGTTTTTATTTCATTTCAACGTCTTTATGGTTATGGATTTTTTGTTCCCTTTTTTGCATCTTACGGCATCTACCTAAGCGATCGAGAATGTCTCATCCCAACACATTTATTAGTTGTTTCTTGGCTGGGTGTCATGTCTTCATAAGGTAAGTATTAGGGTCAATGGTAAAGATTATTACACGTACGTTATTGTTTGTGAAAAAATGCATTTTACGCCTTTAACGTTTGTCCCCCTCATTTTCGTCAGTTAGTTTTGACTCTCTCTCATTTCATGCAATCTCATTCTTTAGATGAAGATGTAACGTTTGGATACTGAGTGTCAATGCAGAATGTTGTTTTTTTATTTTTTTTCATCATTGACAGGTCAAGTATCTTGGAACGGAACTTCTTCCCCTGCCACGAGGCGGACAAAATACAGTACCACCAACTGTGTTTGTTGAAACCAAACCTGTAATCAAATCAGTATACAAGACAGAAATGAAGTAATGATACAATTTCAGCTGTGGTGATATTGTAATCTTGGCTAAAAATTACGAATGATACATTTAACATACCAATAATATGAATGAGAATATGGTGTACAACGGATACGCCTATGTGACATCTGCAAAAAATGCATGGACGCATATTGCGTTTATGAGCAGAGATCCTCATTTTGGGAGATTATCTTTTGCTAGGTTTCATGGAAACTAATCATTCTCTCGTGGGTGAACATTTGATAAACCACTGGCCATTATGGGTTATATGTCCCGATTTTGTGTTGACAGAATCCTTTCCAGATCTTGATAAAACCGTTTCTCTCAGCAAGGCAGTCGGTCGCAGTATGGATGGTCAAGTTAGACACAAAACCTGTCACTGATTTAGTGATATTTCAAATAACATGATGAATAGTTGAAGTCGTTGTTTTAATAATTGTCAAATATTTTAATGTTGAGAATAAAATAACCCATGTTTACAATAATTTGTTTATTCGTTTTCCTATATTGAGAATGTTGCATTAAAGTTTGACCTCGAGAAGATAATTGGGTCTTGCTAAAGTGCACCAAAGTGAGTCATCAGGCTAATATAGTTTCAGGTAAATGTTTCAGTTACACAGTTCGTTTATAGAACAATTGAATTCGACCGGTGTATTCTAAACCCGTTATTGCAACTCAAAGAATTATTGTGCATGTGCAGTAAAATTTTCCAGATTTTTCATGGATGCGGCTAATGTATTCATTCACATTGTCCTGTGAATATATTAAATTTATTACTTTTTGTCTTCATTTTGGTCATTAGTTTTTAGTTTGTTTTTCATTATTTGGTAAGAGAGAACAGATTGTCATTAAGCAGGTTATTTCAAAAGATTTCTACGTGAAATTTTATATCTCTGAACATAATTAGCATAAAGGAAACGGGAACGAATCAAATCATGAAAACTCCATGACTCCAAACAATTTTACCCATAAGCAAATTTTTTAACCTGTTTTTATTTCCCCTCCTCCTTTCCTCAAACGATTTCCTAGCAGTTCTAACTCATTTGTCCCATTCACTTTTTCATGTTGTCAGTTCTCGTTCCTGCCGTTTTAATTCACAATTTCTCTGGTATGTCGCTTTACAAGACAAACTTCTTTTTAGCATTATCATCGTATAACAACAACTCGTTGGCTGATATATTTTTTTTGTACCTTGCAAGGGTGTCGTCGAATAGGTAACCTTGCGAATAGGCCTCGTGACGTTCGAAAACACCTGAAAAAGAAGCCTTTAGTAGTGTTGTGGACAAAAACAGAATCTTTCATCGGAAAAGTCCATCGAAAGTGTCTTGCTTGCCAAAAACAAACTTTTCACCTTATCTAGTCTCTAAAGGGTATTTTAGCTATATATTATTCTCGCGCCTGTTGCTCAATGATGATTTTGTTTCATTAACATGTCTCTACAGTTTATCTGTTTTATAAAAAGAAAGGAAAAGGAAAAGTCATATCAGGTAACGTGGTATTTAGATGGAATTATGGAGCTGCCAGGGCGTTTAAACAGGCCACGTGAATGAGAACAGTTGTTAAGGCTCTAACCTGTCCTTCCTCCTCCCTGAATCCATTGTTTTCGTCGGGTCCTTGGTTAGATGTGACGGAAAACGCAAAACTTATTATCTTGAGACCTCCAGATAATTTGAATTTTGCTAACCTTATTCGTCTTTTGCATTGATATGTTTCGTTACGTGAGGACATGGAAGAAACTTCATTTGTGAAATTGGATGTGCGGGTCATTTCTCATTTTTTTAGAAAGGTGAAATCGAGGAAATTCATTTACATTTGGCGTCTCAGAAATTGAGATAAAAATGTATTTAATCAAAGTAGATTTTTCTGGACATGACGGTTATCGGTATTGATTGTGTTTTGATGAGTTTTTCAGTGAAAGATTTGCAACATTACGATTATACCTTTGATTAACAAGCTTACGAGCACTCCTGGTCACTTAGCAATAAAAGACTTGCATTTATTGCTTGTTATTCCTTTATTCCTGTTAACTCTCCATCAGCGTTATGCTCGTGATCCTAGGTATCGATCCTTTACCAATGTTGCCAAATGTAATATTTCTTCATCCATATCTCGTATTTCTCATCGTACTTCACGAACAGTCTGGCTGTGGACCTGGGCTGAGGCGGCCGTTCTGCTGTTCATTCACCATGTTTGCATATGACATTCTGGACATATATATAGCTCACAACCCTTAAATCAGGTTTAAACTTGAGTAATTAGGAAAGGATAAGGAAGGTCCTCATGTCAATAAATTTTGGAATATATATAATCATTATTGATTTGAGTTGACATCTTGAGATTTTGATGATGTCTTGGCAGTGTTTTTACAGAATTTATCAGTTGACAGGATGGAATGAGATTTAGAAACCTTCATTATTACATTTCATTTATTGCACATCATCAAGTTAAGGTTCCAGTTAGTCCCTTTGAAATACAGTAGCCCTTTCGATTACTGAGATGTATTTAATTACGAATAGCCGTTCTATCGTGAGACATTAAATTACAGGAATTTAGAGTTTTTCCTCTGTGTCTAGTATTTCCTTTGGGTACATTTTGTGACGAACAATATCAATTGGGTTGTTTCCATTTGAGTGGAGTAGTTTGCATTGCAAAAAAATGAGTTATCTAACAGCATGAAACTGTTAATGATCCTATAATTGATAAATTCTCAGGACCATAAACTCCAAATTGGAAATTCTCTGAATGTAAATCGGTTCGTTTATATGAAGTTAATGGGAAATTCACGTTAGTCCTCGATCCAGGTATTGCTTCAATTACTGAGTAATATTCCCTATAAGCAGATGTATTGATTTTTTTTTAGAGGGAATCTGGTATTTGAGCCCAAACTAAGAAAAAGTGCATGATTAAAAATTTTGTAATCATTCATTTAATTAATTTCAAATTTATATCTTTTATTTTATATTATAATGGTTTTCAGTATTCATAATGGACGTGTAACTGTATCAAAAGAGATTTCCATATATATTTGTATATATATATATATATATATATAATATATATATATATATATATATTTCTATCTATATATATATATATATATATATATTATATATATATATATATATATGGCTTTTATATATATATATTATTATATATTGATTAAGCCTTCATATATTTATAACATATATATCGTTGTTACGTGTAATGATTATTTCATTTATTACTGATTTTCTTTTTATATTGGCCTGCGTGAAGGTTAACCCGTCAATGAATTTTTGGTTTAACCTCAAAGATAACAGCTGTTTAAACTCAAGGTGAAAAGTGAGGGAAATTAACCTTAACACAAAGAATATGCTGTCAACTTTAGGAAATTACGATAAAGTCGGGACTTCCAGACAGTGGTCAATCTGTACTCATTAATATGGTATTAAACACAACGGCTCTTCGGACAATGGATTCGAGACACAAGGCGTCATAAAGAATAAAAATGACTTGCTTTTAACCTTCCCTGGTTCCTAGTAATTACTGGAATAGTTGAATGTTTAAACAATATAAAATGCTTAATTTTCATAAAGCGAAATGAGCTTGTATAGTTTTATGGTTGGCGAAAGAATGAGTCAAAGGAAACTGGAAATACAGAAAAGAGACTAGTTTCAGTCGACGAAGTTTTGAACCAAAATCAGACTTACAATGGAAAAGGTTGTTTGAAAACGGATTATCAAAGTCTTGCTAATAGCAGTCTTCAATTTTAGTACACAAAGACGATAAAAAAAGGGTGCAGGACTGAAAGTTTGGACGTGCGTTGGGATTTTGGTTGATTCTCTCAATGGTCCGACCTAGTTTGGACAAACAAACATGGTCGTCTATTCATGCCCTCGTAATCTGAAATGGAAGATTTGTCAAAAACTTGATCTTGAGAACAGGTAAAAAAAACCCACCTATCATAAGGTTGATTGTGGAAATTTTTCCTAATAAAACTATTGGAATGCTACCTATCCTTCTATGAACGAATGTTAAGTTTGGACCATCTCGCGAAAAACGGTATTGACACCCATATTTTCCACCTGCAACTATTTGATATTACTTCTGATAAGTCTTCGTGTTTTCAGAAATATTTATAAACCTAGTATAATATATTAAACTATATATATATATGTAATGAAATGTGTATGTTGATTGGATATATGTAATATTAACAAGTAAAAAATACCGTGTTCTGGTGTGTGCTGTTATCAAGTATATGATACATAATATATAATAGGCACCGAAAATATCTATATATATATATATATAATATATTCTTTTATTTGTGTACTAATTTGCCGCGTATGTGTTTGATTTAACCACTGCCAGACATTCATTTTATATCGTTCAAAATGATAGCATTTATGATGTCATATTATTCTTTTTTTTTTTTTATTTTGAATTGAGGCTTGATCACTCAATAAAAAATTTATTTTGCTGGGTTGACTTATAATGCAATTCTTTTAGTTGCATATAATAATACATAAACGATTTATTTTTTCAAACTGTACGCCATATAAAAATATATATATATATATATATATATATATATATATATATATATATATTATTATATATATACTAAAGCGCTATTATTAGTATTGATTATGGTTGAATATTGCCTATTTGTGAGAGTGCGCGTTTGCGCGTTTTATAATACTCTTTATTCTCGGATGTTTAGAGTTGTTTGTCATGTTATTTGTTATGTTATTTGAGTTTGTGTCAGTATGATCCCACAGCACCAATCGACGACTGGTTTCTTAGGTCTGATGACCTATCCCAAACCGATGACGTAATATAAATGACGTTGTGACCCGATTTTCTGGGTATGATTTAGATATGATTTGAAATAGTGTCTTACGTATTAAATGTTATTTGCGGAAGCTGTTAGATATGAGTTGTTTAACAAATAGCCTTTTCTAGTGCTATCATAAAGCGATTGAATAATGTAATAAATGCAAAATGTTGTGGTATGCTTTCCACGAGATTTTTCATGATGATTAACATCCGTCATAAGTAAAGCATAATTGAAAAATATTTTCAGATATTCTAATGATTTCTCGAAAATTCTATAAAAGAAGCCCATAACGTTGATATAAATATCTCATAAACAATAAAGAAATATTTCCGCGACAGAAGATTCGTATCCTCACTTTCTAACGCTTCTCGCTTAGGAACTAATAACAGAATACTCTCTCTCTCTCTCTCTCTCTCTCTCTCTCTCTCTCTCTCTCTCTCTCTCTCTCTCTCTCTCTCTCTCTATAATTTCTCAGGCAAGCGAATACTAAAGTTTCAGTGGGGAAAATTTTTGCTGTTGTCAATTTACTCAATTGACGGCGGAAAATAAATAGAAAAGATGAAAATAAAAACTTTAGTAATTTCGTGGTGCCAAATTTGTCCAGGAATTCCGATTTCATTTATTGTTTTACATTTCGAGAGTTTATTTGTTGAAACTGTTCTTACTCATAGCTTTTGAAAATTAAAATGTTGAGCTTTATGATAATAAAAACTAAAAGTAAGGAACAATATCCAAAAGTCAATTGCTGTTATCTAAAGCCAGATAAGTCTGCAAAATCATCTTTTGAAAGGGAATTGAAAATCTGCTTTTACAACTGTAGTGATGGCTTGACTGCAATAAAAAATGGTCCGAGAAAGACAGAAAGGTTTTTAGCTTTTTGTATGGGCATTGCGTCGTGTACATCATATCACACACATACACACACACATACACACACACACACGTTTCTTCTCAAATAAATAGAAATGAATGAAAGGATTAGTGACTGAAGAATACTGTATGACCTTTTGGATATTCTGTTCTCCCTTTGGATGACTGGATGTGTGGTACAGTCTTCTTAGAACATCCTATTTATAGTGCAGTGTGAATCCTCCAACTGTTATAATTATCTAGGCTTTTACCTTGTTTTACTGGCTTTTTGTGTATACAGTAGTCGTCATAGGAACGGCTGTGCGATCGACCGTTGCCTGTGTGATTCATGGTGTTCTACTTTATGCAGAGGCCTTTCATTGAGAACAATTAATTCTGCCGTTAAATGATCCATTGTGTCCGAATTTGTTCATATGCACAGAACGTCTATTATTAATTTTGTTGCTATTGTTCTGAAGTGAAAGCATTGTAATATTGTGTAATTCCATACCAGTTACAGCATTTATGTCAGTTTTTGGGTCAACTGAAACTATAGTGTTCGCGGTGTGTACAAAATATTAATATTTCGAAATCATTTGCCTGCCTTCTAATGTTTCCAGATTTAAAGGAACCATTTTGTATTATCTTTATGTTTTCGAAAATGTCCTTATGATTCGTCAGTATTGATAATGTTTTCGAGTAGTTAGCACAATATTTGAAAAATAAGTTCTGTATTGGCTGATGAATAAATATGCATCACCTTTAATATACGAAAGTGTTCTTCTGATTCGTAAATACTTACAATGTTTTCAAGTTTCTTTCTTTGATGCATGGCAGTTTCAAAAGTATCATAAATTCAATATTTATTCATTCATAAGAATTAATAAATATGTAGAACAATGTAGACCAATTCCATTGTGGGTAAGGAACTGTGTATTTAGCAGGACTTATCTCTTTGTTGCAAAATTGAAGATAAAATAAAAGACATTACCCACTCACTTGTTAATTTCATGTAGAACGAAAGGAGCTGGGAAGTGTCAAAGTTGAAAGCCACATAATTGCTTTATTATTATAGAAAACCAAATTATAACCAAAAAAAGGATATGTTTTTTGTTCTTGCCATATTTTCCTTCGTGGCACTATTTCTCATCTATTGTATAATACAAAGAAAATCTGTTTGTGTTGATTTGAATTTTATATGGAGTTTTATTCTGCTATTTTATTAATTTTATTTCTTTGAAGGGTATAAACACATGAATAATAACAATAATAATAATTATCATCATCATCATCGTCATCATCATTATCATCATCATCATCATAATTCTCTCAGTTCATAAAATTTGGACTAACATCTTTAATCAACTAATTCTCATTGAAATATACGGCTGACATTTGTTGTCCTCAAGTCTGATTCATTTTGTTGAAATGTGACAAATCCAGATGCATTCTTTTGGTGCCTCAAAATATGATCAATATCATTTGAACATCAAAATTCGTACTGATATAGCAATATCAGTGTTAGAGAAGCTTTTCCGATCCTAGATTTTAACGTTCTAGCTTATAATTCTCTAATTACTTTTTTTATGTGTTTTGCATATTAATTGAGATGCCAAGAAAGAATATGATAAACATCAAAGTAAGAGCCAAATTTTTTGACAGTGATTAAACAAAGTGTGCTCGGTATTATTATCCTTTAAATTTTATTCAAAATTCTGTTTTTTTTTTATTTAAGAAGAATGGTTCAAGATATATTGCTCCAGAATAAAATAGTTTGCCTGCTGCTTCCTAATTTATGTTAATACAGTAATAACAATGAAACATTCGAATGAAGGATATTCGAGTTGATTATATGATCATTCTAATGAGCTATATTCTCGTCAGTTATAACAAATTATTACAGTGATGCACAATTTTCCTTAATTTGTATCTGAATGCTTTGTGTTGTAGCAGTAATGTTTATGAATTTCATATCAATAAAAATGTTTTATTTTTATTTTGATAAAAAATGAAAGACTGGAGTCAAGTAATGTCCTTAATAAGTCCTGTCGCCCTCGCGTGAAGGCAGGACTGATAATCAGAAAGGTGAGCCTTAGTTGCCTCTTGTGACAGTATGGAGACGAGGAATCAACGTGTCAGCAAGTAGTTAATTGTTGTGTGTTTATAAGAGAAGACGAGTTATTAGCTATATTATATTGTTTGAGAGATAGATAAATAGCGTAGGCACTCCCTTACTGGGCCGGAAATGTTTGTCTTTAGCTGGTGCGCTCTCTGTGTGATGAAATTCAAAGGCTGCGTCCACAATGATCTTTGTTCGATGCGATGTCAGAAGCGGAGAAACGGCGGGCAAGTTTCTGACTTTGCCCGCTGTTTCTCCTTCCCGTCACAGCGAACAAAAGTTCTATCTTTGGGCGCAGCCTAACGAAGGGAGTTTTGACAGTTGTATAGACAACTGAAAAGGAAGAATTGTTGAAAGGTACGAATGTGCTTGTTAATTTCGTCTCTTTCCTCTTTATATGCCTGGTGGAGCTTCATTTTGTATCAGAAGGAAGTGAAAATCAGTCCAGTTCAGGTTTCAATGTTATCTAATAACTAGCATCACGTTCATTTCTCATTTGGACATAGTCTGCAGCTTTAGGGCATGGAGTCAGTTAGTTTACCTTACAACACCAGAAATTGATTTTGTATTTTTGGCTCGTCTTTGAGATAGCTTTTACATTACCGTGAATTACAAGCCCAAGGAAGGTATCAAAATTAGGAATCGATGTCATTTAATAATCGCAGTTGAGTTTCGTTTGTGGCTGACAAAGCTTCATCTAATGTTTGCATAGGTTCTAATGACATGGTCGGTTAGTAGGTTAAGATTTAGCCTGTCCATACCAACTTGGGGTCATTGCCCAGAGTTTGGTAAGATTTGAAAGGAGCGAGAGTCCTGTTTTGTACTAGTGAGATCTACCGGACTACGAGATGCATGGCGTCAGTTAAAGCTGCAACTTTCCCATTCCCCTCATTAACATCTCTCTGTTCTTGGTGAATTTCCTCCGGCTCAGAGAGAGAGAGAGAGAGAGAGAGAGAGAGAGAGAGAGAGAGAGAGAGAGAGAGAGAGAGAGAAGAAAGGAGAGGGGGCGGTGTTGCTTTTAACACGCAACCCATACGCTATCATATAAGCTATGCATGTTGCTAGAATGTTAAGAAGTGATATTGATATGGCCTCTCTGTCTCTCAGTTTTGTTATGGTTATCGTCAGCACCCCCTTCCCCACGTTACACTTATTATTGAATAATTCATCAATTGCTTGTTTTCCCATTATGACTACCGTGTTGGGATGCGAGGCAAAATAGATTTACATTCCCCGTGAAAGTCTCTTTCCAGATCCTCCATAATTTCTTTAGGACCTGTCTGGGACAATATTAGTAAACTGCCACAAAGTATTGTAATTGTTAATTTTACGCTTCGAAGATAGCCTTTCATATAAAGCTTCATCTTGCTTCAGTGTATGTTGTTTAATTTCTTTAAAGGTCCATTTAGTCCACCTTATTTTAAGATAACCGGAAGAGAGGTGTTGGTCTGAAAACTTCTCCGAGTTTTATCTTCATTGACGGTTTTTTTATATTTTTCTCTTACTTTTCTCCTTTGCAATTTTATCATATTTTCATACATGTTCTGGATTTACGTTATCACCACTTCCTTTTGCTGCTTGTGGGTGTTTCATGTCGTATGTTTTAACCTTTCACCATATTTGAAGGCCACTTCAGCTTTTTCCCGTCACTTCGTTAAGATTTTGGTCGTTTTGGCTTTCCTACAGAACTAACTTTTTGGATTTCTAAATCTTATATATACCTACTTAGAGACTTTTTCTATTTTGTTTTGCATTTAGAAAAGGTTATTTTGGAAAGGTCACCAGGCAGTGACCTACAAACCATAGACTTTTGGCGCGGGGTAGCGTTACCTTTGTGAAGCCATGACTTTGATATCCAGATGCGACACAGTACAACGATCCAAGGCTCTGAGTCTAGATGTTGGTTAATGGATTATCTGGAATCGAGAGAGAGAGAGAGAGAGAGAGAGAGAGAGAGAGAGAGAGAGAGAGAGAGAGAGAGAGAGCATAGTATCACGTTGGAAACTTCAAAAGAAACATTCGATGTTATCTGAGGTTGGAAGGAAGAAACGAAAGAATAGGGCATATAGAACAGAGATAAAACAGAATGTTGAGAGAATGGAAGGTCGAAGAAACAAAAAGGCGTAAACTGCTGTAGAGGTTTGCATTCATATCTTTTAAATCAGAAAACTTAGAAGCGAAGAACAGATACGGTCATACTTTCCGTAGAAAGTATCTCTCTCTCTCTCTCTCTCTCTCTCAAAACAGAGAAATTGTCGAGAATAACGGATAACAAAAGATAAATAAAGGGTAAAATCTCAGGAGACCAGGAATGATGACTGGGGAATAGGAAGGAGATATTAATTAGGGTAAATGGAGAATGCAGGATGCCTTCCAGGCGATATAGGGCCACAGGAAAATGGCAAGGAAGAGGGGAAAATGGCTGAAGGGGAAATGATGCAATAATGTAAAGTGAGGACCTTTCGAGTAATTTAGTAACCTGGGAAGAAAAATGCAGAATTCACTGTAGATTTGAAAATAAGAAGGCGATTACTAAAGAGGGGTATATCCAAGACAACGAAAACGTGTCATGAATGAGCATTACATTGGAAAGAAAAAGAAGAAAAACTTGCTAGTATTATCAGACTACGAATTCGTTTCTCAACTAAAGGAATTGATTCGATTGCCAAGCAGGAGATGGTTTTCTTAGTGAAAGCTTGATATTGATGTTTCCCAACATCTCCCAGAGGATGTCTTTTGATGAGATTGCTTTTGAAGTGTTTCTGAATGACCGTGCATTTGAAGAAGAGTGTTTCTCATTTTAAATTTTTTATTTAGTTTAATACTTGGAGTTGATACTTCGTTGTTGGAACATGATTTTGCGATGAAGAAAAACTATCAATTTTTCATTTTATTCTATAAAAATATATATGAATATTTGGAATCACTTTTCAGAAAGAGATTTAAATAATATGAAAGATGTATATCGAAGAATACTTCACAGTTCTTGTATATTTTGTTTACAAAACTTTGTAAACTACTGTCAAGAAAGGATAAAAGTTGTCTTTATGTTTCAGCAAAAAGGTTGCATGACAATGGAAGCCGTGTATTCTCGAATGGATGCTGTATGTTTCGCTAGAGCTTCCCACTTTTATTTTGTTTCGTGGTACCTGATGGAGGTTTAATAATATTTCAGCTGAGTTATGTATCTGTGATGAATTTTTAGAACAATTTAGTACTGAATACTGGACTTTTCTAACTAATCGCAATGAAAACTTGATATATATTTACAAATGAATTTAGGTTTTTTCGAAAGTATTTTTTATGTATGGATTTTGCTGCCGTTCTTAAATATAAAAATCTCTTTGGGTACTTAAAAGTGAGCTTTTGTTACAGTTCTTCAGTCTAACTGTCCTTCATTTCAGTTATTAATGGAAACTGGTACTTCTCTACAGTAGTTGTGGCCACTATTTCGAAATTATGAATTTAAAAATCCATTTCTGGAAGTTTTCAAAAACAACCATGCCCAGATTCATACAATGTCGTTTTTGTGAACCTTGAAGTTATGTTAACATATTCACTGCTTGATTGCTCTTGGATTGTAGGTTTTACCAGAATTAATATCTTTCTAACGGTGCATTTCGAGGACGCATAAAACTTCTTAAATTTGTATGGCTCAGTAATAGCATGAAGATTATTTGAAATAAAGAATGAAAGGAAATTAATTGCTTTTATTTCAGCGGATTAAAGGGCATTTTAGTTTACATTTAAATATAGCTACGAGAAACATATGTATATTGGCCGGGGGAAATGGTTATATCATATTGTTGAAGAACTGAATTCTTTAGTTATTCATCAAAGTTAAAAATATTGGATCACTAATTGCCACCGGCCCTGTCATAGTTCTGTTGAGCTGTATCGTAGAGCAGGAAACAGCTTTGTATTTTTCTTAACCTCTTGCATATATTTTTAATAAATGAACTGGTTATTAATAAGAAGTTTGAGGCGAAAAGTTGCTAAAGCTTTATGAAAAAAAAATGTTGAGGGTAATAAAAAATATATCACTGAGCGATAGTGAACTTGATTAGCAGCCAGAAAAATATATATATATATATATACTATGATATCATATATATATATAAAAAATATATGTGTGTGTGTGTGTGTGTGTGATGTGTGTGTGTGTGTGATAAATTAACTGTGTGATATCAAGATCCGATAAAGCATGTAGATAGCATAAGAGAATTCTGAATACCTGTTTGTGAGGACTCTTGGGATAATGAAAAATCTGCAATGAAAAGTCATCGTATTCATTTGTGTGGTTGTTTACGTGAATGATTGTAATGTAGAATAACTTGTCAAGTACCTTTACATTGAAATGCGCATTTGATCGAGGCTTTGGGAAATCTTTTGAGTGAGTCTTGTTTTATTATTTTAAATTCTGTAAACCGTCCACATTCCGTTTCATTTTATTTAATTATTCTATACTGGTGTTGTACATTTTGAACTTCTTTACCTCAGTGCAGAGAATATTGTTGTTAATCATTATTATTTTTCTTTTTAATAATGGAACGTTTTCTCATTCCCTTTGTTTATGCACCACGGTATGCTAATTTTCTAGAATATTGTGAATGGCAGTAATACAATTATTTATGTCATATGTTTGATTTAGTCAAATAGCTCCTGCAATGAGTAGCCTTTGATGATGAAGTTGCAGACATTTGTTTACCGTTAGTCATTGCTCAATGGAATGAATTCACTGAGGAGCGACAACGAAATTGTTGATGCTGCTGTTGGTGGTGAAGATGATTGATATGGTTGTAATCGAGGTAGTCTTTCAGGACGAGTTGTCATTGCTTAGTGGAAGCAAGAGAGCCTGAGGAACGGAACGATGTTGAATGAGATGATGTTGGAGAAGGACGTGAACTTGAATTACATCAGTGGCTTGAGAATAAGCAAAAACAAGATGAAGAATGGTGATGCATCTCTCTCTCTCTCTCTCTCTCTCTCTCTCTCTCTCTCTCTCTCTCTCTCTCTCTCTTTTCCCAAATGGGTTTATGATTTGCGTCCACCACTTTAAAGAAGATGATATGATGATAATCTGTTTGAATAGCACCAACCGGGTGAAAGGCCACCCACCAAAAGTCTAAGTCATATAACAGAATTTCCTCGATAGCTTTCTCTTTTTTCTCCTTTTCCTCTTTTCTCTCTTATTCCCCTTCCCTCACCCCCAAAAAAAATCTCATACTTGGCTGTAACTTTATGAAGCGTTGACTGTCGAACATGAACATTTGCCTGGTGCAGTCTTCCTTTGCTTCCTGACACAGACGTTCTGTAATTGTCTTCATAACGTTGAGTAACTAGATCGTCAGGGCGCTCGAATACCCTCGAACAAGAAAGGGAACTGCCATTTGCGGCTACCTAAGGATAGTTAAGAGCCTTTCCAAATGGGTACATTTGGTTTTTTATGCTGTGTGATTTCGCCCAATTGCAAAATATATGTCATCATAATAGCTATTTTACGTTTCGTAAATAACGTTCTCTCTCTCTCTCTCTCTCTCTCTCTCTCTCTCTCTCTCTCTCTCTCTCTCTCTCTCTCTCTCTCTTACTGGCTTTCCGACGGTAGAAATTTCTATAAATTCTTCCAGTTTGTTCATCTAGTTTTCGTTCGTCCAGTACCTAAGTGAAAAACATTTCTTGTGCTTCATAATTTACCAGTTTTCAGGATAGAACGGGTAACTTGCATTCAAGCAATTTATAAAAAATAATGCTCTTGCATTTTTATTTCATGGACAGTGTACGCACCCGTATTCACTGCTTTGGTACGATATTGATACCAAAACATTCAACGAAAACACTTGAAATACATCAGTAGATTGAAAATGGGCAGTTGTATTCCTTTTATGTTTCATATGTTTTTGTTCCATATGAACAGGGCTAAAATGATTTTTCTATCAAATTGCAAAAGACTGTTTTCTTGCACTGACTGTGTATTTTGGAAGTGAACGTCAATATCCGATGTTCGTTTCATGAATACAAGACTAAATAACGTTTGGCGTTTTTATGTAATTCATAGAGTATTCTGATGTAGTGATAACACTTGATATTTAATGGCAGGAATTTCTTTAAATTTGTAGCTAGATTTCCACTGAAACGAGAAAGAAATATTTGTAACGAGGCTTTATGTTTTTCATTTATTCCCCTCCTATCCTTTAGTGAAGCTACATTTCAAGTTTTACGTCCATGAAGTTTCTAAGGACTTTGGATGTAATATGGAGCTGACCAGATCGACACGAACATAAACGGAAAAATTACATCCACCAAGCCTCCTGAGCAAATTCAATGATAGCTAGAACTGCATAAAGATGAAATGCATTTTTTTGGGGGCATGGGGACGAAAGAACGTTTAAACAGAGAGAGAGAGAGAGAGAAGAGAGAGAGAGAGAGAGAGAATTCTGTGTCAACATAACCACACACACACACACACACACACACACATATATATGGAAATAATAAACACATGAGTTGGTATGAATAATATATATTATATAAGCTTATTTTATCAAAAGTCGTTGAAATGATATACAAAGTACAGTACATTTACTGCGTGTGTAAACTAAAAAAAAAAGAAAAAATTGCCTGCGGTGAAGTCACCAGACCCT
>NC_089752.1:37755887-37775490 GCF_040412425.1 Macrobrachium rosenbergii | reverse complement strand
TCCTTCCCACAAGTTTAGAAGTGTAGCAAATTTTTGTTCGAATCTATCATATGAGAAAGACTGTATTCACGTAATAAGTAGGAGGGCAAATCCGGTATTTGCTGCTATTGAAGCGTAAGTGTCTTGATTCAGCATGAGTTGTTCTGATAAAAGTAATTTCGTAGTTTGGATTTGAGTCGGGTTTATTTCTGCACTCCTGGGTTTTAGGTGCAGACCATTGTAATTTAATGTATGACCTTTCCGGAAAGTGTTAGGTTAAGTTTTACATTAAACTATGATGGTCCCTGTTGAATTAATAAAATTTACTGTAAAAAAGGGAGCACAGGAAAATTATATTATATTTCTCTCTCTCTCTCTCTCTCTCTCTCTCTCTCTCTCTCTCTCTCTCTCTCTCTTTTCATTACGATTTTTTACGCAGACGGTAATATTTTTCCCAAAATTAAAAACATTTACAGACAGAAAGCCGTAAACTGGATTCAGCAATTAACCGGTGCTTGGCTCTCAGTCGTAATCCTTTATGCCTCTCAAGAATCTGATTATTTTATATTCTTTCTGTGATTCATTTTATGCTAAAAAAAAGAAGCCATTCAGTATACAGGAAAGAAACATGAACCCACGGATTGATCTTGACTATATCACAATGCTTTACTCATATACATTTTCCAATCATTTTCAGGACTCATCCTCTTTCTACTCGGCCTTTTTTTATCCCAGTTTTCGTCCATGTCTTTCCACCATTCATCTTCTTACCCCTTTTTAATGTGTCACACTCCCCCCTCGATTCATCGCTGCCCTCGCTTATAGAATTTACTTTTGTCTGTTATGAAACTCTTCTGTGGTCATTTTATTGTCTCGACTCTTGAAGAGAGAGAGAGAGAGAGAGAGAGAGAGAGAGAGAGAGAGAGAGAGAGAGAGAGAAGTATACCTTAGTTTAACCAGACCACTGAGCTGATTAACAGCTCTCTTAGGGCTGACCCAAAGGATTAGACTTATTTTACGTGGTTAAGAACCAATTGGTTACCTAGCAATGTGACCTACAGCTTATTGTGAAATCCGAACCACATCATACCGAGAAATGAATTTCTATCACCAGAAATAAATTCCTCTAATTCTTCATTGGCCGGTGAGATGCAAATATAAGATACTATTCCTGTGCTTAACGGGGTTCCATAGGAAATTTACACGTGAAAAGGAAGTCTACTTAAAAATGATTTGGTACTTCAAAAAGAATAAGCACATGTTAGAAGTTTATGTCTAAACGATAAGTAATCTGTTTTTACTCTTATGGTATTAGAAGGCGGCTGGTAAACACCTTTTTAACTTCACTGTTCCATTGATGAAGTTAAGGTTTACTGGTTTCTTTCAGTTTCAGAATACAAGGAATTAAGTTTGAATATTTGTTTGCGTGCGATAGACAATTTTGAAGAAGGTGGGTAACAAGTGATTAATATCGTACGCATGAATATATATATATATATATATATATATATATATATATATATATATATATATATATATATATATATATATTTATATATGTATATATATATATATATATATATATATATATATATATATATATATATATATATATATATATATATAGCCTATATATATATATATATGACTATTTATCACATCACCGTGATTCATATACAATCAGAGAGCTACAAACGTCTTTAATACCAATTGCTCTACCACCTGAAATAATATATTTTTCATATATGTTACCGAAGGAATTTTTACTTGATAATAAGTCCACCGTCCCGTAGGTCGAACCAGCGACGGACGAGGACTCAGGACTACAGGACGCACTAACCCGGTTAGTGCGTCCCTGTAGTCCTGAGTCCTCGTCCGTCGCTGGGTCGACCCCACGGGACGGTGGACTTATTATCAACAAAAAATTCCCCTTCGGTAACATATATGAAAATATATTTTTTCCGAGGCAGAGCGAATTGATATTAAAGGACGTTTGTAGCTTTCTGATTATATATATATATATATATATATATATATATATATATATATATATATATATATATATATATATATATATATATATATATATATATATATATATATATACTGGAGGACGTGGAACTAAGAAACGTTGAGCATGAAAACTAAAGGAAGAGAAGTGAGGGATATAAGCAACATTAGTATACAGTTGTTTATATATATATATATATATATATATATATATATATATATATATATATATATATATATATATATATAATATATATACATATATATATATATATATACATAATGTATATATATATATATATATATATATATATATATATATATAAATATATATATATATATGTATATATATATATATATATATATATATATATATATATATATATATATATATATATAAATATATATATATGTATATATATATATATATATATATAAATATATATATATATATATATCGTACATACATACATACATACATAATAATTTTGCTTATTTCCCTCACTTCTCTTCCTTCATTTTTATTCATGCTCAAGCAGTTTTTAGACCCGCTTCCCTAGCCTGGTAAGAAAGCTGCCTTCCTCCAGGGAAGCAGCCTCTGAGGAGGATCTTATCCTGTCAAGGGTGCCATTAAGGGATGGCTTCCTTAGGGCACCTTTGTGCCCATCACCTTTGTGGAGTAGGCCGTCCTCAGAACAGTTTTCCTAGCCTGGCAGGAAACCTGCCTCTCTGCAGGGAATCTGGCCTCTGAGGAGGATCTTCCCCTGTCAAGGTTGCCCTTAAGAGATGGCTTCCCTGTGACACTTTAGGGTCCCTCACCCATTTGGTTTAGGCCCTCCCTTCCTTAGCCTGGTAGGATCAAGGGAAGGCTTCCTTACGGCACTTTATGGCCCCTCATCCTTGTGGTTTAGGCCCTCCCTAGGCCCACTTTCCTAGCCTGGCAGGAAATCTACCTACCTCCAGGGAAGAAATCTCTGAGGAGGATAGTCCCCTTTCAAAGGTGCCCTCAAATGATGGCTTCCCTAGGTCACTTTATATATATATATATATATATATATATATATATATATATATATATATATATATATATATATATATATATATATATATATATATATATATATATATATATATATATATATATATATATATATATATATATATATATATATATATATATATATATATATATATATATATATATATATATATATATATATATATATATATATATATATATATATATATATATATATATATATATATATATATATATATATATATATATATATATATATATATATATATATATATATATATATATATATATATATATATATATATACATATATATATATATATATGTATGTATGTGTGTGTTGTTTAAATTATATTGTTATTTTCCGTACATAAAATAAAAGTTTATGATAATAATATTTTCAAAAATATTTCAGTTTTCCTTGTATAAATTAAAAATTTTGTGTACAAAAAGTTGAAAATTTTACTCCTACTAGGTTACAGAAAAGTAGGTTTAAAGGCCTAGATCATAGGCATACTGTATGCTAGATTGTATACCACTAGATTATGCAGGATGCTGTGTTGCATAACTTGAATAACTGCTTTACTTGTCTCTGGGATTATATGCCCCAAGGAACGACTGTGGCGCGGAAGCGAAGTGTATCCACCATCTTTCGTACAGTGATATTGGCTGTCTCGTACAAGTGTGCTTCTTATTTCTAGAAGAGGGGAGACCATATGTGATAATTCCATGTCGGTCTGCTCGTCCATTCTCGGGTAATTAAACCAGTCACCAGGGTAAAGTTTCAATTCACTAATAAATAACCGTGAGATAATTCATTTCTCTTCTTCAACCATAGTTTAATCCAGGTTCTCCTTTTTCGCTGGGGTTTTCCATTTTCTGCTGCAAGAGAGCAGTCTATAGCGTCATCACCGAGCGGAGCTGACACGTCTTCACTCTACCAGGTTTCGGCAAACTGAAGTGAATCCGAATGTCTATGGGCACCGCGGGTACCGGAGTTAGAACGGAACCTGATCCGACGGTCGTATCGTCTATGGGGCCCCATAGATTATTCCGGCATCGCCTTTAAAGTCAAATATAATCAAATTTTCATTTGTTATAGAACGAAACTATAACAGCAGTTGAAATGACGCTCTCTTAAAGCATTATTGCCCATTTGAATACCAACATTTAAAAAAACAGAACATCATAGCAGACTACGAAGAGAAAGGAATAATTATAAGATATCGTTAAATATGAAGGACAAATTAAGCTAAAACTAATCATCATCGCATCTCATTGTGTTGATAACTATTCCCCATTCAATTTTTAGAATAATGTTTTAGTGTTTGAAAATATTACCCCTTGAATGTTTGCAGTACGTATTTTGGGGCATATAAATAACCATTTGCTTGTCTGCAAGGTTCTAATTTTGCTTCCGTGATGCTAGATCTCCTCTTTAAATGTTACCTGGACTTTCCTTCTGAATTCGATGGGCTTATTCATCCGTTTTGAGTATTGCTCTAATATCTGGAGAGACATTTCTTACACTTGTGTCTTTTAAAGGTGTTTATATCATATGGTAATTACGTATTGATAACTTATAATACTGATCACTCATTTTCCGTGACCATGCTTGATTTGGTATTCATCCCAGTCGTGGTCACTAAGTAGTAAATCTAAATACAAAAAATATACTAAAACTGATAAGTATGAGGCTTTATATATATTCAGTAACATAATGAAAATTCCAGATATAATCATTATAATTACTAATATAAAGAAAATTCGCCAAATATTTTTCTCAACATTAAGAAACGAATGTGCGCTTATTTAAGAAACATAGACGCTAAATAGATGAAAATTAAAAAAAATTAACTTCCATATATTCAGTACACAGTGAAATAAAGTAAAATCATTTATTAAATGATATGATTTTGCCTTTTCAACTTGTATTGTACTCTTCTCCAAAGGAAATATTAACATAAGAGCATATAATTATTCCTCCAAGGATTTAAACTTTTATTGAATCCTTGTAAATAAAAAAAAATTGTTTTCTTTAAGATGTCAATCACCAGTTAGGAAACTACTGTAATGAATTGACAATGATCATAAAACATTTGTATGAGATTTATGATAATAACATCACGAATCAACCGTTGTGTGAGCGGTAACCGCATTTTTTTCCTAACGTGTGGGATTGAATTCCACCAGTAAAGAGAGACCTCCTTGAATATTCTCCTTCCAGTTTCGTGGCTTTTCATGAAAGCGTTTCCAAAAAGTGAGAGGAAACAGATTTGAAGACGTTATTGTGGCTTCATTTCTCTCTTAAGAACTTCACCAACGAGATATCTTAAACAGGTAACAGGATTTCAAAACAGTAATTTTGAACTCATCAAATTTCCACCGAACTGTTCAGAAAGAGAGAGAGAGATAGAGAGAGAGAGCAAGTCAGAGTGTGATTTTTGAGTGTTGAGAGAGAGAGAAAGGTTTGATGAACTTGATAGTTAAATCCACTCTCAAAGGAATTTACGCATATTAACTTTATATTAATTTTGCCGATGTATACAGAGAGGAAATTTGGCATAATATTAAACAGTGAGTTATTTGATAGAAGAAAAATCAAAAAATATCAGCTTGGAGAATTTAATTCTGAGTAAAAATGGTTTTCATGTCATTAAGAGACTTTCGCAAATGATCAACTTGATCATTTATGTAATCAAAACTGTTTTCTTGTGAAATCTTCGACTCAGACCATTTCTTCCAAACATTGTTCAACGTAGAAGACCTTTCCAAGTTCTAACATATTGTGTAATTAACCGTCAGTGAAAAAAATCCTGCTAACACACACACACTGACGGTCACGGGTAAAATCCTAACCTATTTACAAGTAGACTGGCTGAGGCAATACTTTTTAGTACATATCGTTGATGAGGTGTACTGTAGGCATTTATCCCCCTACGGGGTGGGGTGAGCAGCAGGTGCTCCTTGGTTGCTGTCAGATTCCGGGCTTGTTGGCACATTTGTGTGATTGTTCAAATGACCACGTATTCATTTATTATAGTTCTCTTAATCAAAATACAATAAGTAATAAAAATTATGCATGTAAATTGTATTTGCCGCTTAATCTTATTATCAGTATCTTAATCCCATTCCATGCCCAGAGAAAATTGCTTTCCTAACATAAGTGGCCGTTCATAACGCGTGTTATTAAATTTTTTTAATGAAAGTTTTTCTTTGCAAAATTTTCGAAAGAGCCTTTTTCGTGTCGAGTGTGGTGTGTGTGTGTGTGTGTGTGTCTGTCTGTGTTTGCGGTTTATGAAAGACATCTAGGGCTTCAATTTAGTTTCTGGGGGTGACCGTGGAACAGTGAAAAAATACTAACAGGATTTACACACACACACACAGGCACACTGACGGTCACTGGGACCTATGAGGTCATTCAGCGCTGAAATGGAAATTGAGAGTGAGAAGGTTTGAAAGTTTAACAGGACGAAAAACTCGCCGTTGCACTATTAAAAAATTGTTAGGACAGAGTATTCAAAATAAGATGCCTTAATCAACATGAAATAAGTGGAAAGTGAAATTTTCTATAATCAAAAAAATTTGCAGTAAATTAATTGGGGTTTAAGGGACGCTGCAAAGAACCTTAAGTCATGCCCATTCCACCGCATGAGGTGCATCTGTTTGTCCTGACCCGCCCCCCGTTCCGACGGGGTGGGGTGATCTTATTAATTTTTTTAATGCAGGCGCTCCTTTTGTATCAGATTCGAAAGAGGCTTGTTGTGCACATTTGCGTGATTGTTCAAATGGTCATCGTGCTTCATTTATTATAGAAACCTTGGAACAGTTCTTCGATTTGGAGGGATGGTAGAGCTCTGGGACCTATGAGTCATTCACTGTTGGCCAATGAAGAATTAGAGAAAGGTTTAGGTTTAATGGTGATAGAAATTAAAAATCGGTTTCAAGTGGAAAATTAGGTCAAGAGAACCCTACTCCACCGCATGCTAGGTAACCAGTTGGGTCTTAGCCACGTAAAATAAATCTAATCTTGAGAGCAGCTCAGCAGGCGCTCCTTGGAGAGCTGTTAATTCAGCTCAGTGGTCATTTGCATGATTGTTCAAATGATCACGTGCTCATTTATTATAGATACTTGCTTTCTGTGGAATCATATGGTGCTGTTTCTTATTATACAGCAGGTAGTTTTCATTCTCTGTCATTAAAGATTTTTGTAAACAACCCAAAGACATCTGATATGCTATATTACTCGTTTTTATTTTTCTGTGAAAGAAAACTATTGAGATCGCTTTGTCTGTCCGTCCACACTTTTGCTGTCGGCCCTCAGATCTTAAAAACTACTGAAGGCTAGAGGGCTGCAAATTGATATGTTGATCATCTAAATACGCATTGCAGCCCTCTAGCCTCAGTAGTTTTTATTTTATTTAAGTTAAAGTTAGCCACAATCATGCTTCTAGCAATGCTATAAGACAGGCCACCACCGGGCCGTGGCTGAAAGCTTCATGGGCCTCGGACCATACAGAAAACTCTATTGCGCCGAAGAAACTTCGGCACATTTTTTATTTATGAGATAAAACGGATACTTGATATAATGGTCTTCTAACCAATATTATTGCCGTGATTTATACAACGAGTATTCGATAGGTTTCTCTTCGAAAGGCAGAATTGCTTGCAGCATTGAGCATCATCGTATGTTGTAACTGCATCGGTAATTTAGTATGGCGCAAAGCTTACAGTAACCGAGCGTTCGGCCATTCATAATAGATTGGGCAGTTATCCCAAACCATGGTAAATACATTCATTTGGATACGTTTGTTATTTTACTGATTTAATTATTATTAGATGACTTAGATTTATTTTCTCTCGAGGAAACAACAGCCAATACCACTGTCATCTTATAATTTCTAATCAAGAATAAAACCACTGTGCAGTAGGCCTAACTTCCAAAATATCAGTCCCGTTATGCCCATGCACAGAGGGCTCTTCAACTGCACATCGACCTCCCTAACAAACACTGCTTCATCTGTATCTCTCACCCTCTCTTGCCTTGCCACAAGTTAAGTCCCTTATTTCCAACCCACTTCCCAAGTCACCTAAAGATCACATTCTCATCCTCGGTCTTTCCTTCTGATATCTTGCCAATTGTGCATTCTTTTTACCAGCCTATCATATATATATATATATATATATATATATATATATATATATATATATATATATACATATATATATATATATATATATATATATATATACACACACACATATATATATATATATATATATATATATATATATATATATATATATATAAATATATATATATATAGTTTTAATATATATATATATATTTTATATAACTTTCATATTTTATATATCAATATGTTTTCCGTCATTAATGGAAGATGCATTACTTAAAATAGAATCACATTTTATCGTTCGAGCGAGTTATTGATACTAATGCGCTTTCCAGCATCCACATGGGGAACAAGTCATTTTCAGAGTACTTCTAAGGATCTTCTTTTCACATCGGGACATGGCAAGGTCCCAAACTGTCAGTAGCCAGCAGAACTGGAGGTTGCTTTCTCCAAATCATCCTTCCTTTGATAGGAAGGGCTCCGCTGCATGCTCTGCTAATTTTTATTAGTTCCTCATTGGACGGGATGGTATCGTTCTCGACTAGCATTCTGCTGGGCCCGCGTTCGACTCTCCGACCGGCCAATGAAGAATGAGAGAAATTTATTTCTGGTGATGGAAATTCATGTTTCGTTATAATGTGGTTCGGATTCCACAATAAGCTGTAGGTCCCGTTGCCAGGTAACCAACTGGTTCTTAGCCACGTAAAATGAATCTAATTGCTGTTAATCAGCTAAGTGGTCTGATAAATCGGGAGGAGAAGACAAAAACAAGGACAGTGTGTGTGAGAGAGAGAGAGAGAGAGAGAGAGAGAGAGAGAGAGAGAGAGAGAGAGAGAGAGAGCGCAGTCTTATAAAAAAAGTTAAAATCGAATTTTCATATCACCTTCAAAAGAATAAATTTAGCGAGTAATGTCCATTGTAAAGGGCAACGTAAGAGCATCAAATTTAATACCTATATTTCCCGGTGAGAGCCTCCTCTACCCTCACATAACCCCAAAAATGTCAGCACCCTGTTTCTCCGAATGAATGTGGAATGTCGGACGATAACCGCCATCGATGGTGGTATTAGCTGTAAATTGGGAGCCGTGTTGAGATTGTAATCTGTTTACAGACAGAAAAATAGAAAATATTTTTTTTTCATCTTAAGTAGTAATGAATATATGACAAAAAAAATTGACACTAAGTAAAGCGAAAATTTAAATGAAGATAAATGATGTAATTATTAGCATTTTATAAAGAAAGGAATAAGTATTCAAAGGAAAAGAGATGACTATTTTTTATCCAGATGAAAAAAGATAATGAAGACTGAAAGTCCAGTTTTCTTATTTAACGAAGGGGAAATATATGAAAGAAAAAAGGATGTTATTAATCTTGTTCGACGAGTTAATTAAATAGCGGAAAGGAAAAAGAAGACAGACTAATGAACGAAGTGAATTGTGAAAACCATTTTGAAAATGAGGCACGTGATAGAGAGTTTCAGTCATATAAAATGGTAACCACCATTACACACCAAGACACTTCGTATCGTCTGTATAGTTCCGAATGCTTCCTCGAAATAAAAAAAAAAAAATAAAAAATAAAAAAAGATTCTGGTAGTTGACGATGATTCTGAATGAGAAGCATTTAGTTTTGAATAGTCACACTATTGATTAAAATATTATGTTCAGTAAAAAATTATATTTATCTTGTTTGAGAACCGACTAATATTATAAGATGCTAAGCAGGTAGATAGAAATAGAAATCTGTGGGGCATAATTTTTTAATAAATCAGTAAGTTATCAGTTATGCAAACTAGAATAAAATAAATAAAACCTGAGTCGAGAAAACTCGAAAAGTGTTTATTTATTATTTCTGAGAGGCTGCCCGACCTTCTCTAGTCTCCCACCTGTTTCATTTCATCTCCAGGATAAGAGGATGGTAGTGAAGGGATTTCATTTATTTGGAATCTGTCTCTCTCTCTCTCTCTCATTGCTATATTCGTCCCTTCCTGTTGGTATCCTCTCATTAATTGTAAATCTTCTTGATCTTTAAACGCCTCCTCACTCTCCCCGTTGTTTTTTTAATCCTCGGACATGAGTTTGACGAGTTGCCAGCATCTGCGCACGTTTACAGTTTCCTCAGCTAAGCTGAAAATTGTCATATTTATCATTCAATTATAGTTTGTTTTTATGGTGAGGAGAGATGTGAGTTTTGTTTCCTAGGGGCTTCAGAGTAACTGCAAGGAAAGTGTGATACACACACACACACACACACACACACACACATATATATATATTATATATATATATATATATATATATATATATATATATATATATATATATATAAATATAATATATATACATATATATATATATATATATATATATATATATATATATATATATATATATATATATATATATATATATATATATATATATATATATATATATGTATATATATATATATATATAATATATGTGTGTATATATAGTATATATATATATATATATATATATATATATATATATATATATATATATATATATATATATATATATATATATATATATATATATATATATATATATATATATATATATATATATATATAAATGTCTTTGTGCGTGTAATGCATTTAACGGATGATGTTGAGGCTGGGACTTCAATCCTTAAAAGTTTTTGCCAGTTAAGGGAATCAAATGTTTTCGGAAGCCTTGTGATAGGTGTGTCTTTATCTTTAGTTTCTTTGTTTTCTGTTTCATTTTTAATTCATTTTAGTAGATACAATACTGTAGCCAGATTTTGTTCCAGTTGTCTTCAGTATCTTTTTGTGTGGCTGAAATAAAATGTGTTTCGTGATCTTCGTAATGAGAACTAATTTAATAATCAACGTTTCGTCACCATTGATGAGTAATCAACGTTTCGTCACCATTGATGACTGGGTCATTTAACATTAGCGAGAAATATATGCCCGACTAATTTTCTGTGGCAATCACTTTGGGCAGTTTCAAGTTCATGAACTCGTTTTTCCTCTCCAGGCAATTTTCAGTAATCAGCATTTGCCGGGATTATCCCCACGTGAAACAATAGGGGGATATGGGATATGGACGTATGTCCTGACGTCTGGCTTGTTTTTATATTTGTAGTAACTTTTTGATATTTGAATATCATATTTATATAGCACATAGCATGGCTTGTCATGATTTTGGAAGAGTTGCAGGATGGTCCAGATTTTGTAGATATTTTGGGGGGAGGTGTTTTTTACTTTGCGAAATTGTGATTTCAAGAATAGTTTCCGTTGTGCAGAGGACACAACTGTTGAGTGACTTCAGTGATATGTTGCCTATCTCATAGTTTACCCTTCATTTCGATACATGGAAATTATCATAGTTATTCATAGTATATTCTTTTCAGTTAGTCCTGTCTTCATGTTCATGATCAGTCTCAGTCGTTGGAAACATTATTTCTCTTATTAATACCAAATGAATGGTCTTAATGTATTTATAATTATTTTCAAATTCTTGTGTGGTACAATTTTTGATGTCACTCTGATTTTTGTACAGTTATTATTTGATGTTTTCATTCTATGTATTTATTATAATGCTTTTAAATTTACTCCATTTTTCTTTCCATTGCTTTTTAACTGGGTGTTATATATTTTCTTGAGCTAATTATTCTTCCCAACCCCATGTTTTCTGATAATAATTGAATTATCAACAACAAATCATCGTTTCATAGCCTTTGTTAAACAGCTTTTTACTTTACTTTGTCAGGTTTTTCATATTTTCAGATGAAAGCTAGCCTTTATTTTTTTTTACAGTTTGAATTAACATCTTGTAGTTCTTAGAGATGAAAGTTCATGAAACGTCTCGTTTAGCCTTGTTTTTTATTTTTATTTCTTATTAACATCTTGTATTTCATTTATATATCGTTCGTTCATTTCGTTCATTTCAAAACTGTTTAAAGTGATTCTCCTTTCAGTAGCCTTGTTCTCGGCTCTTGCGTCGATCTGTTTCTTTATCCACCCCATCTTTTCGACACATTTTCCAGGATAGTATGATTATATTATATTATTTTATATATGTATTTATATATATTAATATCTCAAAACTATATATATGTAAAGTGATTCTCATTTCAGTATATATATGCATATATATATATGCGACAATGTAAGATAGTATGAATAAGGATATATATATTTATTTGCCCTAGGCTATATTTGGAGACCATTTTCACAGGATAGTGTGATTGATTATATATATATATTATATATATATATATATATATATATATATATATATATATATATATATATATATATATATATATATATATTTATTTATTTATTTATTTATGTACATACATACATACATACATACATACATACATACATACATACATACATACATACATACATACATACAAGTTTTATTTCTCCTTATTTCCACTTGTCATTCTGTTGCGTGGACATTTGTCTTGTTCTGTGGAAGAACAAATGTTAAACAATAATTAGATATTGATGATTTTGTGGTGGATTGCGTCTCAGGTCCCCTTCCGGACATCAAAGTAATCCTGTATCTGACATTACAAATTGGACAAGAATAGATGGAGACTGTTGTGTATTGGAGTTTATTACAGCAGAAAACTAATTCGCAGTATAGAAACATTATGGGGTAGTAACAGGAGAACAACCAATGAGATCGTAAAGCCTGCGAGTGGGCTATCGGTAGTACGGTAATTGAAATGTTGATAATTAATCCCCTCTCAATTAACCGTCAGTTATGTGATTAATAATGGATAAAATTTTGCTAAATGCCATTTGACCTTTCACAGCGTGGCGTATTGATTTCATTACCAACGTATTGGTCTGGCATTACATGAGTTTCATTAATTTCAGTTAACATCAGTGACTATCAGTGACAGCAGGTGAGTAGGGTAGTGGACACTGATTCGTATTATTTACTATTGTTTCAGCAGAGCTGCTTTTTATAATACCTCTACATCAGGTTAGATGTAATCCAGTAGTTTGCATTGTAAATTCGCAGTAATGGATTCGTAAATGTGATTTACATATGCATACTCATAGTATTGACAGGTTTGTATGTTTCCTTGTGTGTAACTTTTGATATACAGCCAGGAAATAAGGTAAAAAAGTTTTCCATATATCAGAGGCATAACCAGGACAAATTTTGCCGTAATTGTTTAACAGTTAAGAACATTACTGAGATAAAAATAGCGGTAGCGTGATCTTTCTCAAGTAGAGCGGATATGAATGAGAAGCAGTGAACAGCAAAAAAGGTTACTGAAAGTAAACAGTATTTTCTGTGTGCAAATTACGCCGATGAATGAAGAGTAGAGGCCGGAAAATGAAGACTTTCGACGTCTCTTCAAAGTGACGGTGGGGATAATGAAGATTGATTTCAGTTAAAGAGATAATTTTCAATTTATGCGCAAATAGATTAGCCATGCCTGAAAGCGTGGGACTTTTTATTCTCTCTAGCATTTCTTAATCAGCAGGCATTGGGTGTGATCTTTAAGATTATTTATCCCATATCTCCGCAAATATTGTGTATTTCGATACAAAGACAACGATCGTATAAGACAAAACACTGCGTCAGTTTGTTCTCAAAAGTATTTCATGTTAATTGCTTAATTGTGTTGATAAGAGACAAAGTACTTTTTTTAATATCTTAAAGCATTTTGAAAAAGAACAAAATTGTCAAATTCACCACTTGTCTCATCCACTGCTACATCCTGGTTTATATTTCAGCTGTAAATATGTTTCTGAGCATATTTCTGAGCACCTACTGAGATTGGGAATTGTCTTGCAGTGTTTGAAATATAAGTAAAAAAATGTTGTGTATCTATATGTGTATGAATTGTCTCAGGAAATCTAGTAGAATTTTATCCGCTATGAGTTCCATTCTAATGCTTCAGCGGGGAAGAGGAAGAGTAAATTATAATACCTTCTTGTGAAACCTGCCTGCATCTTCTCGGAGTTGGATTACCTCAATTGAACTGAAATCCTATAAACTTTTCCAGCTTCGGAGGGACATTAAGGCTTAATCAGCGTCATTTTTGGAACGAGGATGGATTATAAATGTTGAGATTAGTTATTTTTCTGGAGAAAGATTAAGCATTAGGAGATAACCTCATTTGACTAGAAAAAGCCAAAATCAGCTGGACAACTCAGGGTTCTTGAAAGGATGGAAAAATCTTGTTAACGTCGGTGATTAAATCAAGGGATGAGAGGCAAATCGTGTAAAAAGGAATAATTGAAAGGCAACGATAGCTAGTTTTGAGAGAAAGTCTTAAGATTAATTTATTTTTATTTTAGTAGGAAATGGTTTGGACACTGACTCTCTCTCTCTCTCTCTCTCTCTCTCTCTCTCTCTCTCTCTCTCTCTCTCTCTCTGCGAGCGTGTGTGTGTTTTATGTTTGATGGCATGTGTGCAAATTGTTTTATATCAAATGATGGATACATCTGAATAAGAATTTCGTCACACTAAAGGGTGAGACCTCTCATGTATAAAATCTTATGTTCAACAGGCTTTTTTCATCTTTCCTAGTACTGAAAATAGACAAGAGGTTTATTATATAGTCCAATGTCTTTTTCTAAACATTTCAGTTTCATTCTGGAACTTTCCAAGATGTAAATTGATTATTGATTAAATTATTAAGAAACTGACAGACACTGTTTCAGTCCTCTAAAAGGGCTGAAGCATTGTAAAATTCTCACGTAGGCTCACGTTCTTTACATTATGTTGCATTCGTGTTGTATTCATGCCTCCAAATTTGGAAAAATAACTCTGGCCTCATAAGTTAGGAACAGTTAAAAATTTCATGTCCCTTAATTTCTTAGTCTGCAGAGTTATCAATGAAAATGTTACTGGCGGCCATTATAAATGTTTATCAGAATGGTTTAATAGTAGGAGTCTTGTGATATTTCAACCAACTCTTCTACCCAGGAAGATATTATCCTGAATTGACTGATTATTTATTGGAAAGTTATTTAAAAGTGTCAGAAATGAACAACTTTTTATCTTAAAAAGTTGGTTGGTATAATTTTTCGTGAAACCAATTTTCAAAAGGGGGGTTAAAATGAGCATTATTATTAAGACGTTCTAACAAAATTTTTCCGGAACTGGCTGTGCTAACTGTCTTGTATTTGATTAGAACTTTCATTGAAATCACCATGTAAAAATATTGATTCAGTTGCCCATCCTTGACAAAAGTTTCAATAAAATTATGTACCATGTCATTGTTCAGTATGAGTGCTTTATATGATAATGCAGTCCTTTTGTATTCATGTCATTTTAAAAATAAAGACATCAGTGTAGATAGGCAGTTCCAAACAACATAAATGTGAGATGTTTTCATTTCAACTGAATCATGGAGCACGCACGCCATGATTAGTATAAATAAAAATGTTTATATACCTTGGTTTTATATCAGACCACTTATATTAACTCGTATTTCCTTCCTATGTGTTATATATGGAAAGAAAATCGATGAGTTGTTTTTATTTTACGTTGGCTAAGAATAAATTGGAAACCATCATACGGGACCTGACATTATTATTGGAATTCTAACAAAATTAACAAGAAATGAATGGTTCTATCACTTGTAATTAGAATTCGTTCTAATTTTTCATTGGCCGAGTCGGATAAGTCGAGTAAGACGTTCATGGAGGCATTCCAAACAGTATAAAAGTGAGATGCTTTCCTTTCAACTGAATCAGGGAGCAAGTGGTAACAAAGTATGGGCTTTGAGATTAGTGTAGCTTCGTTTTAGGGAAAGAGTCCCTCTCGCGAAATCTCAATCTATTTTCTGAGAATGGAAAAAATATCCCTGTCGCAACGTCGTCCGTTATGGCTGGATATTCATGTGGTCTTTGCGGCTTCTAGGCTTGGGATATGTCCAGATCGTTTTTTTTTTTTTTTTTTTTATCCTTTTTCGAGTTTTGGCTTGTCGCATTTCTTCGAAAAAACCTTACTTTGTCAGAAATGAGATATCCCTATAAGGAAAATAGCATTCTTTATCCTCAAAAGGAAACAGGTTCGGGTTAGGTTATGAGATAATGTGAGATATTTCACACCAAAGTATTAACAAAACGAAAAGTTATTCAGGCAGGGTCGTGAAGACCTATGCTGGTCTGGGTTGGGAAAAGGGAGGGGCTGCTTAGTTACCTCTCTGATTGTCTGGTGTGATAGCTCGGTGGTGAACTCGCTGCCTACACAAACATTGTGGAAGCACTCATGTAGGAAAATATAAAAATAAAAATTTTAATTAACGGGAGATATAAGGCCGTCTTTTATTTTTCATTTTTAGACATAACCAAATTCCGTTTTTGGCGTTTTTTAGACAGACTTAGATAGACAGAATGGGTAAAACCACAAGCCCATTACAGGTTTCCTAGCGAACATCATCATATACAGTTTTATGTATACAGCACATACACGTAGAGGGTATGTTCATGGTTGCAACACTCATTTTTTTTTATTCTGATCTTTCAGTATATTCCGTGGATGTGATATGAAGACCGAAATGCTGCCTTTGGTCTTTTACTGCTAAGCGTCCAGCAGGTGTCCTTCCACTTCAAGAATTTCATTCGATCTTTTCTCTGGACTAAACTCCAGCAGATTGAAGAATCACTTCCAAACACTCATTGTTTCATGGAATTCCTCTTCCTTTTTCTGTTTCATTTTAGCAACAAAGAACAATTTTGCTAAATTGACGGTTTTCGTGTGTTTCGTTTCGATAATATTTTTTAATTTATTTATGTTTTGAATGGTAGACAATCTTTGTTGTGCGTTATGATTCACTTAATTTGTTATAGGTATGTTTGTTCAGTTTTATTCCGTCCCGTCATTATTACTGAACGATTATAAATAACGTTAAACTAAGACATATATAAAAATCATTGTTTTGTGAACCAAAACGGACGAAGTGTATTTCAAATGATTTTTGTTTTCCATATTGGGAATTATGTCAATGTTTCTCATTAAAATCAAACGATATGAACTGGAAAATGTTATTTGATGCATTTCCGCGTTTATTAGACCTTTCAGAGTGGGTCGAGGAAATTATTAGTTAAAGGGTGAACGTTTACTATATGAAATCCAATATAAAATGAGCGTTTATAGTAAGTAATTATTGATATGTTTAAAGTTCTGATGTTTTTCTCCATGGAATTCTCAGAATTTATGCTCATAGAATATGTTAAAGGAAGTTGAGATGGAAAAGTATCATCGCCCCCTCTCTCTCTCTCTCTCTCTCTCTCTCTCTCTCTCTCTCTCTCTCTCTCTCTCTCTCTCTCTCTCTCTCTCTCTCTCCAAATTTGGTTTTAGGAAACGTTCACATTTTGGGGAAATGTTGACATTGTTTTTTTTTTAAATTGTATTCTTCTAAAGAAAGTACGATGTCTTTAATATTAGTCTGACGTTGTCGAGTTTCAGGCTTTCAAAAATCTAAAGTTAATAATATAGTCTAGAAATGGGTTTTTGAAAGGTTTAGAGCAAAGTTTTGATTAAATGAGTTATTTGTCAAGGGTTTTGAGGGACTGGTGCTTCCAAATTTCGATTTTAATAACGTTTCAGTGTTTGTGTTTGTCTGAAAGCAACAAATGAAAGGGGCCTCTTGTATATAATTAGATCAACAGAAGAGGAAGATTTTTTATTGTCGAATAACATAAATGCCTAAGGGTTAGTCTTCTTCGAATTCCGAGGACCCTCCTCCATCTCCAGTCTTATTATGATGCCATTCAGTAGTACCGTGAATATGTCTACTTTAAAGAAGCAGCCGCCGCAGAGGTTAAGGAGAACATTTTATTGACACCTGTATATATAGCCGTGAGACGGTTATATATATATAGTCATTTATATATATATATATATATATATATATATATATATATATATATATATATATATATATATATATATATATATATACTGATTATTACTTATCAAAAGAAACAATGCTACGTAGCACTTTTTATTATTATAATTACCTTTTTTCTATTAAGTATCAGACTTTTTTCCAGCTAAATTACTGCGAGGAAGGAACATGCTGATGGTGTTTGATTTTCATTCAGTTGATATTATTCTACTCTGTGTAGCAGATAAACATATCGTCAACGAGTTATTGTCATGAGACTGTTGGGATAACCACTGAAGTTAAAGCACCAGCGCTTTGAATTATATCGGACCAGAAACAGTACACTGATAATCTTTTTGGTCTATACCTTGGCAAGTATCATTATTGTTGTTGCTGCTGTTGTTTGTGGGCACGTCATCCTCATGCCTTGAAGAAGTTGGCCTAGACTTTCAAAGAAGTTCTTCACAAACCCGCTAACTGACAGGAGAATTTTCGCCTCAAGATTCTTTTCATGCTTTGGTCTTCAGCGTGCCGGAGAAAGCAGCGATTCAGAACACTGCAGCATAAGAGGATGTTAAGTTTTGATGGTAAAATATGTTTAATTAAGGAATCCAAAGTACTTGTCCTCTGTTTTCATTAGCATTTAATGGGTTTAGTCAACGTTATTTTTCACCTCTCTCAACATTTGAGAGATCTTTGTTTTTTACGTCTATTTAGTGTCGGGTTGGAGTACAATGGTCACCATTACCATTAGGCTTGTTTTCCAGTACCATGAATATTCCTATTTGAAACTGAGGTCAATAATTAGTAGGTGAAGTTTTACGTTAATTACCTCTGCTGTCAGAATGGCCCCCTGTGTTGTAATTTCGAAACGAACAACTCTTCTCGATGCAGGAAATATTGCCGGTGCATGGAAGATATGACGCAGTAAATGGAAAGTATTCTGCTCTCTCTCTCTCTCTCTCTCTCTCTCTCTCATACCCCTATTCCATACACCACTTTTTATGGTGCTGTGGCTATTGTATACAACACAGTCAGACCATTCGTACAGGCAGAGATGGAAAACCCCAGAGATATGTTTGGGATTATATTTTTGTATAGTAAAATATCCTGGGGACCTTACTGGATTTCTTAAAAGCTAGGTGGTTGAAAGCAAAACTACAATTTTTGTTGTTAATTTTGATGCTGGGGGCAATGGCGTAATGATTTTCGTGTCTGTTGTATATGGTATCATTTATTACAAAATTTCTGTCAATAAGGAGCCTGAAATTGCAAAAAAATCTTCCCCGGCTTATTTCCAGGGTTTTTGTCGATATCTTTTTTCTGATTACTTTTCCGTAAGACAAAAAGTAGAATTTTCTTATCATGGGACTGGTACTGTACGAAAGAAATAAATTGATAAAATAACTGCAAAATCAGATAAATGCAAACGACATAAAATAAAGAGTACAGTAATAATAGATTGGCATGAAAAGTTGACGCTGGAAATTCCATCAACGTGCTTTGTCCCGTGTGTTGCAAATTGCTATGAAAGCTTTGATGACAAAATATGCGGTTCATCACAGGATCAGGT
>NC_089752.1:37744403-37755387 GCF_040412425.1 Macrobrachium rosenbergii | reverse complement strand
AGCTGTGAGCCATCCACTCTAATTGGCACTTACCATAGCTAACTGCATCCCAATACATTTAACCACTGTAAAAGCATGCAAAAGGGCAGTTACCATACATTTCGATTAATAAGCAAACGTATTTACTATTAAGTGTGGAGAGCTTTTTAACCCCAGTGAAAATAAACCAAGGTACTATAATTTAGTTCTTTTTACGACTCTGCACAACAAACATCTCCTAGATTCTGGATTTTTTCTCCAGGCCCATAGCTAAGTTTCGAAAATCAAACAATGGTGGAAAAACATTTGTGGGCGAGGAGAATTTTAGCTATCATTATCGTAAGAAAAACGCCGATGGAACAACAACCTACTGTAGATTCAATAAGCACGTGAACTAATGAGCATAACCATGGATCTTCTGCAGTAAAATCAAAGCACAGAAGGCTATTTCTCTGTTAAAAACTACATCAAGAACCAGCAAGAAGTCCCACTGGATCAACTATCGCTAACCAAGATGAATTTTGTTACACACATGCCTGATTTATCGCCAATGGGAAGAAATGTGCTTCGATGGAGATAGAAAGCACAAAATGCACCTTCAATTCCACAACAAAGGAAATAATTACGAGATGCTGGAAGCCTACTGTTTGCTTACGGCTGGAGGAAAGTTTCTTGCCCTTGATTCTGGTATTGATGACTTATATTTCGACGAAAGATGGCTTGGAAGGTTTGATAAGCTTTCTTAATTAGGCAGCAGATGGTACTTTTAAAGTTAGCTCAACAATATATTATCAGCTGTATTGCATTCGTATCCAAAAGGGCGCATGTAGTAATCTCCGCATTTTTGTCATTCTTCCAGGTGAAACAAAAGAAACATGATTATATCCGGCTATTCACGAATTTCTTACAACTAAAACTTTAACTTAATCCAAAATCACAGTTGACAGACTTCGAAATAAAGCCTCAGAGAGGTTTTGCAGAAATGTTTCTACAAGTAGCAATAAACTCATGCCGTTTTCATTTATCAAAGTCTCATTCTCAAAAAAAAAAAAATCTGTGACAGCAATGTATAGAAGATGAAGAGTTCCGTTTAAAGATTATGTGTTTTTCTGAGTTATCATTTCTCCATGTACGTGACGTTGTCAATGGCGTTATTGTTCTGTCCGATGATTGTGATTTACCCCCAGAATTTATCACATATTTTGAAATGACTTATATTGGCCAAGCAAAAGGAAGATGGCACCTAGTTCTTCTGTCGAGTCCTGGAATGTTCAAGAAAGAGTCCTGAACCAGCTGCCCAGATCTAACAATAGTTTGGAGCGGTTGCATAATGCTTTGCAGTCCTCAGTAACCTGCCAACACCCCTATTTTGGAAATTAATTGATGCAATAAAGGAGGAGGCTATTGCATTGAAGAAAAAAAAGTGATTTTCAAGAAGGAAATCCAGTACGACAGAAGAATAAAAATGCAAGTAGGCGAGTCATGGCACTATTGGAAAGGTATAATCCTGAAGACAAAATAAATTTCTTACAATTAGTTGTTGAAAACATATTTTGATTCTTGAAATAAACATTTTTCAAATACGATCACCTTTTAGTTTGATAATGTATTTTATGCTAGAATAAACTTTAAAATAATTTAAGATTATCTTTGTTTCATTCAGACATTTCAGATATTACCTAAGTAAGCAATTATCCAGGGACGCATTTGTCCTGGGACGCAATATCCTGGGACAATTGTCTGGCACGCAGCTGTCCAGGATGCAAATGTTTAGACGCAAGTGTCCTATGACCCTTCTCTTATGGGTCAATGGCAACATTACTATAAACTATGTAGGATTCCGAGAAAGGTTGCGGTGTGAAAATTACCCAACGGCGGAGCGAAAGGTTTTGTGGCCGTGTAAACTAGATTGATTTTTCAAAAGCATATATGTATATACATATAATACAAATATATATATATATATATATATATATATATATATATATATATATATATATATATATATGTGTGTGTGTGTGTGTGTGTGTGTGTGTGTGTGTGTGTGCGCGCGGCGTGTGTATGTGTATTTCTTCCCTAAGTTCAAGGGGCCTGAGCGCCTAAACTGCCCGTCTGTCTTCGCTTAATTTTGCTGATTAAATACTAGCTGTATGGCGAGAGGCAACATGTATGTATATATGTATATATGCATTTATGTGTATATATATATATATACATATGAAATTTTACCATACATACCGTTACTTATTTTATATTCACACACATTAAGCTACAAATGTCATTTTCAAATTCTCGCTACCTCGGGATGAGCCGAATCGTTTATTAATTGTAATTCCCCTTCTGTGATATTCCCGAGGTAAAGCGAATTAGATATTAAACGACAAAACACACACACACACACATATATATATATATATATATATATATATATATATATATATATATATATATATATATATATATATATATATATATATATATACAGTATATATTTTATATATATATATATATATATATATATATATATATATATATATATATATATATATATATATATATATATATATATATATATATATATATATATATATATATATACATATATATATATATATATATATATATATATACATACATATATATATATATATATATATATATATATATATATATATATATATTGTTATGTGTGAGGTCTTGGTTGATCATGTATTATTCAATTTACGTAGTTTTCACGGCCCTGCAAACCAAGATTACACGTAACCTGCCACTTGAAGCCAAAAGTTAACCTCAAAGACAGTCGTTAATTAGCCAAAGGTCGCCAGTTAAGGGTTATTAACCTTAACAAAGAATATTTGAGATGAATTTGATTTTAAACGCAACGGTTCTTCCAAACATTCGGACGCTAGGCATAAAAAAAGCATCGAGATTTAACCTGATTTTGCTTACCCTAAATCCTAGGTATTTTACTGGAATAACGGGGTTGAAGCTAACAATATAATAATTAGGCTTAATCTAGACTTTGTAAACACATATACAGTAAGTGGGGATGAAGGAGGAAACAAAGAAATGCAAAATACAGAAAAAAGATAAAAGAATGGGCGAAGTTTTGAACAAAAAACGACTTTACCTTAGGGACGAACGTTGTGCGCACCAACACCGCCGAGAGGGCTTCGCAATTGCTTCTTCACTTCACTAATATAATAATAGAAAAGAAAGGGGACAGGGCCACCTTCCAGACGTCTGCCCGAGACGGCGGCTAGTTTTCTCTGTAGTTCCTGACCGGCCTAGGTCAGGACAGTCACACCAGGTGTCCACGTTCTTGTTTTTCAAAACATTCGCCAAGAGACAGGTAGAAAGGAAAAGGACCTTAGGACCACCTATTTTTAAGGCTGATATGGGAATTTTCCTATAGGGGAAAAATGGCTAAATGCTACCTATCCTTTTCAACGGACGTTAAAGTTTGAACTGAAGACGCTCCTAGCGTGGGACAAAGCAATTTCCCTGTCTTGATCAGGCTGATACTACTATCCCTAAATGTTCGAGGGCGAACAGCGTAAATATTTATAAAAGTTCCCCCCTTTAAGAGGGCCTTCACTCCCTTTTCGGGCGTGAAGGTCTATACTAAGAAAGCTGTTCGCCTCTCGTAGGTTACTCTCCTTCCCCTGAGCAGATTAGTCCTGGTTAGCCTACCTAGCTACAGAACTACCTAACCCTAGATAGGATATGAGCTATATTCACTACTTTACCTAATTCTAATAGTACTGGAAGGTGCTCACGGTTATTATAGGCTACCTCCTCCAATCATGATGTGTTTTAGACCTAGCCTAGTGGTACATTCTATGAGATTCCCTAGCCTAACCTATCCTAACCCGACCGTAGCACCAACATAAGAGTTAATATTCTAACTAAATTACAACATGGTTTATGTTTAATACAATTAAAATTTACTAGTTAATTCATGAGGGTTGCCTCATATGATAAATGGGTGCCTCACTGAGGTCTTAGGCCATGCGTGTCACGAGCATCGTGGCTCGTTTCACAATAGTTAAGATTGCTGAAATTAGTTAGGCTACTTACATGATTACTGCGGCTCGGTGGTAAGTGGAAAGAACAAGGCTACTAAATTGATGTACTGTACTTTAAGGTGGCCTAGGCTAGGTACCAATAAAAGGAAGAGATCACACTGGCTACCTTCTCTGGGCAAGGGGCCAGGATCACTCTTAGATGTTAGGGCACTGTGCCGAGAGGGCACTAGTGCCAGGATGAGCGTATGGCTCGGCAACTACTGGGCTCTCTTCCGCCCTTCTTCTTCTTCTTCTTCGGGTTCCTCCAAGGCCTATCAGTAGCTGGCCCAGCAGGTGATGAGAGCACCGACTCCGGGGACAGGCCAGAAGGGCTAGCGGGCGCGAAGTCAGGGGCAACTGCAAAAGCTGCGGGAGGACTCCCTACTCCGGCTGCTGCGACAACCGGAGCGAGAGCGATCTCGACTTCTGCGTCCGAGGATGCCAGTTCCTGGTCTTCCAAGGAAGGGGTACCATTTCGATCCTCCAGGGTTCATCCTGGAGTCAAATTTGCAAAGAAGAAGGTTCGGGTGCTGGAGGCTCTCCAGTCGCAATGATCAGCTGCATGGGGAATCCTAAATCTCCCGGAGGAGGATTCGCCTCATGATTTAGACCCGGCATAGGGGCCTTTTCCATTGGTAGCTCAACGTCCGTGGCGGACGGAGTCTGGCACTGCTCAGTGCTCGCAAGTGGCACTGGCAGCAGTTGAGGGTCAGGCATGCCTGACAAGGGGTCCGGAGGTGCAATACCTCTCGGACGACTTGGGTTTGGCTGCGGCAGAGATTCCTGCCCCAGCAGGAGATCGTAGCCTCTCCTAGAGTTTTGTTCGGGGGCGTCCGCTGGGCGTTGCTTGCTTGGGCAGCCCTCCCAATTTGTGGAGTGGTCTGCCCGCTTGCACGTCCTGCAGCGGTACTGCTCCTCCTGAATCTCTCTTCGCGGAGGGGGAGGACCTCTTGGTGGGCCAGCCCTTTGCGATTGGAGAGGGCTAGGCCTGAAATGGTTTGGGCTGTGCCCCTTCCACGGAACACTTTGGTGGGCGGAAGGTGGAGGTTTGTCACTATTGAGAGTGTTAGATGGGGCCTCCGTGGAGGAGGTAACGCGGCTGCGGAGTGGCGTTGGTGACGGGCTTCCACAGAGAAGATCCCGACCCAACAAGAAGGCCACTCCGGGCCGAATTCCACCTACCACACCAAGGCGGTGGGGTATCGTGCCCCAAGGTGTCATTACCTGGAGTTGGACCGTAGGAACGGTAATGGTGTGGCCCTCTATCCATTTCATTTCCCACCGGGTTTCTTCGTCAACCATGGCACCGGCTGGCACTTGGGCCCTAGTGATCAGGCTAATGTCTGCCGCAGTGTCTACTGTGACCGGAAGGGTCACTGGCAGGCTAGTGCTCTGAAGAGGGGCCACCGAGATGAACTGGGTTTCCAGTCTCTCGGGGTAAAGGATCCGGTGCGGACCAGCAGCAGAAAATGAAGTGCTGATTAGGTTGACAAATTTGGTGGTGGGGACATGATGTGGACAGGCCGGAGATCCAGCATTGTAGTGGCTAGCAGCCCCACAGGATCTGCACGGGCCTTTTGGATGGGCTCGGTGGCCTGCAGTAACTGTTGGAGGAGAGGGCTGAGCGGATGAATCGGGAGCGGAGTTCTGGCTGGTAGGGTTAGGCTGCTTATTAGTGCCGAGTTTGTATCGGCACTCCAGCTTCAGAGTGGCCCCCTTCTTGCAATAGTTGCACAGGGTCTTGCTAGGCAGTCCATTCTTCGGGCGAGTGGAGTTCGAGAGGTAGGCCGGAGGGATGATTCGCTTCTGAGAGGTGCTATGCGACTGATTGAAGGTTTCCCACGAATCAGCCATGCGACAAGCTTCCATAAGTGTGGAGGGCTGTTTATCGTTAAGATATACAGCAAGGGCCCTGGCACACATTGGAAAAGGTCTTCTAGCATGGTCCGATTGAAAAGATCCTCAAACGTCGTGCAGGCCAAGGAGTCGAACCAGCGCGTACCGGACTGGGTTTTGTGACATGCCCATTCTGTCCAAGACCAACCGACTTCCTTGGCAAGACCTCGGAACCGTTGTCTCCATTTTTCTGGGGTTATCTCGTAGGCCTTTGTAATGACTCTACGAACTTCCGCCATGTTACCTCTCTGGCTCTTCTCCAGTGAGCGAAGCGCTGCTTAGCTTTTTCCTCCATATGCTTGGCTAGTATTAAGGCTCTCTCCGTCTCCGTGGTGCTGTAGTTATCGAAAAGAGCCTCGATCTCCTCCAGCCATGCTTCTGGCTCGTCCTCAGTCCACTTGGGGACTAGGGAATTGATGCTCGAAGGTGGGCGTTTGATGCAGCAGGTGTAGGACTGGAGTCTTGATGGCTAGCCATAGCTTCGGCATTCTCCATTTTCGCTCTCTCAAGCTCGAGCTCCTTCTCCTTTAGGGCTAACTCAGTTTCCTTGCAGGCTAACTCATGCTGTCTTCTTCTTTCTTCTCTTTCCTCTTCATACTTCCTCTGCTCGGCTTCATACATCCTCTGCTCGGCTTCATACTTCCTCTGCTCGAGTCTTTCTTCCTTCTCCCGCTTGGCCAAGTCGTCCACTTGCTCCTTAACCCAGGTGGTAAGTTCCGAGCCGGTGAGACCTGCCGCCGTCCCCAGCCCCAGGAAAGTTTTATAATGCTCTGCTGCCATGGTTCTGGTGGGGAAGGGCGTCTAACCGGGTCGACGGGCGTACTTGGGCAGCGAGGAAGTGTCTCTTCAATGACGTGCACCCTTTCAAAAGGTGGCACTGCAGTTTGGGTGTGCCGTGTACAGGTCACACTGGTGGCACTCAGTATTCCAAGGCACTGGTGCAGGTTAGGTCCCAGAAGAACCTTCTCTTCTGTGTTCCCTTTTGTTTTCTTTAGTGGCACTTATGGTGCCAATGTGTTCCTAGGGACCCTCTACTGGAGTCCAACTAGGCTATATGGGAGGAAAGGCACTCTACACCCCTGCAGAGTGCAACAATCGAATGAGAGAGAAAGGGAAGGTAAAAGAGAGAGAGAGAGAGAGAAGTAAGCTATTCAAGTGATGACAGTGCTGCAAATTATTGGCACTGTGGAATAAAGTGAATTTGGGTTTTTTTTTTTTTCTTTAAAGATCCTCGTGAGTGGCTGGTCCCAGTACCGGCCCCAGTGCTGGCCCCTTCTTTTTCAGAGGGTGAAAACTACTGTTTGCTTCGGTCTGGATAGCAGGCCTCACTCGTGACCGACAGTTTATCATTGTATCGTAATTACTCTTAACTTGTCCTCATCTATTGTGGGACAGAGGTGTTTCTTTTATTTGGTTTATTGTATTCGAATTAATTAGCCTAGTGTCGGCCGTTCTTTCTTTGAAGAGGGTCACGTACACTTAGGTTAGGAATGCTTACTTGAATGAATGACGAGAGAGAGAGAGAGAGAGAGAGAGAGATTTTCAATCAGCGAATTTCTTGCTGCTTGAGAACATGTAAACAAAGATTTTATACATGCACAATGGCATGGATCTTAATAAAATGATATAGATGCGTCGTCTTGGCTTCCTTAGGGATTACTTTATTATCTTAATTTTCCTGGGAGCCGACGTCACAAAAGTTTATCGTAAAATTTTAAATTCTCTTTATATGATTTTTATAGCAGGTATCTGTATAAGAACTTGTTATTACTCTAACTAAGGCCTATCTTTCCCTGCCTAAATTATCTTTTGGTTTTCTAGCTAAGATATTAGGAGGTGGGTTCGCTACGAAAGGAAAAAAAAAAAATGACCCAAGAGTGGCTCGGGCAGAGTCTGGTCACAACAGCGGATGACAATAACAAGGTCTTTGAGATGGCGGCCAAGGTCCCGTTAGGCCTAAATTTCAAAAACAACCTCTGGCGGCGAAGGAACACCAAAATGGCCGGTCCTCTAGTTCAAACAAATCCAAAACAACCGCGCGAACACGGCGGAGGAATCCAAAATGGCGGGTATTTTCTTTTTTGCACAAATTCAAACAACAAACGAAACAAATGCAGGTATCCAGATTTTACTTTAAATATACCAATCATGCATAGCGTTTTACGTTAAGGTTGGAAAACGAAATTACCAACAACTTTGTGTCTTTTGTTATCGTATTCTCACCCGGACATTAAACAAAAGAATGAAAAGAGAAATGCTAGCCTGCCTGCGTAAATTTACGTTGTTGAACGGTACCTTTATTGTAAAATTACTATTTCAGTTCGTTTGCTACTTCACTGACACGGTTTTGAATGATTCCCGCTATATGCAAACAATAACGATCGGAATTGCCGACGCGATTTCTACATTACTTTGTGTATATGAACTGGGCTCCGCGATTCGGCCTTTGAATTCGTTACTTGAACGACTTGACTCACGATCCGAACACGGTAAAATGCCCTTTGTCTTAACCGTTATAAATTATGACGCTCTGCTCCAGAGTCGCACACTTCCTACCTACGCTAATTCTCGCTAAACTTGTTATTATAACTATTCTCTTTACTGCTTATTATTATGCCTCGTTCCTTGTTTGGAAGAATGAAATGGAGTTCGATATCTGACTTTTATTTTTTGGAATTAATGTAATTTAATTTCCTTTTCTCCAGATTCTTTCTCTAAAATGTACTTTAGATTCTACGCAAGGTCGCCAATGTTACGTGTGAGGGTCTTGGTTGATCATGTATTATTCAATTTACGTAGTTTTCACGGCCCTGCAAACCAAGATTACACGTAACCTGCCACTTGAAGCCAAAAGTTAACCTCAAAGACAGTCGTTAATTAGCCAAAGGTCGCCAGTTAAGGGTTATTAACCTTAACAAAGAATATTTGAGATGAATTTGATTTTAAACGCAACGGTTCTTCCAAACATTCGGACGCTAGGCATAAAAAAGCATCGAGATTTAACCTGATTTTGCTTACCCTAAATCCTAGGTATTTTACTGGAATAACGGGGTTGAAGCTAACAATATAATAATTAGGCTTAATCTAGACTTCGTAAACACATATACAGTAAGTGGGGGATGAAGGAGGAAACAAAAGAAATGCGAAATACAGAAAAAAGATAAAAGAATGGGCGAAGTTTTGAACAAAAAACGACTTTACCTTAGGACGAACGTTGTGCGCACCAACACCGCCGAGAGGGGCTTCGCAATTGCTTCTTCACTTCACTAATATAATAATAGAAAAAGAAAGGGGACAGGGCCACCTTCCAGACGTCTGCCCGAGACGGCGGCTAGTTTCTCTCTGTAGTTCCCTGACCGGCCTAGGTCAGGACAGTCACACCAGGTGTCCACGTTCTTGTTTTTCAAAACATTCGCCAAGAGACAGGTAGAAAGGAAAAAGGACCTTAGGACCACCTATTTTTAAGGCTGATATGGGAATTTTCCTATAGGGGAAAAATGGCTAAATGCTACCTATCCTTTTCAACGGACGTTAAAGTTTGAACTGAAGACGCTCCTAGCGTGGGACAAAGCAATTTCCCTGTCTTGATCAGGCTGATACTACTATCCCTAAATGTTCGAGGGCGAACAGCGTAAATATTTATAAAAATATATATATATATATATATATATATATATATATATATATATATATATATATATATATATATATATATATATATATATATATATATATATATAACCTCTAATTTTCGAACACTTATAGTAGCACACTACAACAGCCTTGTGGGCCGCTTTTAAAATTTTGAATGGACCCTTAATGAAACTAGTGTATCTTATCCATAACCCGTAATTCCATATACAGAGAGAGAGAGAGGGAGAGAGAGAGAGAGAGACAGAAAATTTTTAGTTGGACTTTAATCAAATGGTGTTCCTATGTGTATTGATCGATACTGAACTTCCTTCCCTCTTCCCAAAGAAATAATGAAAAGTTTTACATATGAAGAGCAGGTTTAAAAGACATTAATAATCTTAACAGCCATTACACTCTTAATTCATATTCAACTATTAAGTAGCATCTTACACGCTGAACAATTAACTGAATCCTACCAAATGATAATGTTCTTCATTTAATATTTACAAAATTAATGTTGTGATAAATTTATTTGTTTTTCATAACAGATTTTTTTTTTCTCCGGAAAACCATTTTTATAAGGTTAAATGAAGATGAAAGTAACCAAGAGCCGTGGTAACGAACGAGCTAACCAAGTCCTATTTATCTACTTTCTACAACTACCAAACAGGAGGACGCACGTCCAAAGAATGTGATCATCTATGGTCTTGCCCTGTTCCATACAGAATTCTCAAAAGCTCCTTCGACTTCCTTATCAAATCCAGTCTACACTGACATCGAAGAGTTCATGTAACGAGAGAGAGAGAGAGAGAGAGAGAGAGAGAGAGAGAGAGAATTCGAGGAAACACCCTACATGGTGGTTATACCGCCTTTACCATAAACTACGTATGGAAATGTACCAATGTGGTTCATTTTACCTCTATTTCCGTGAGAAAATTCCAAGCTCAAACTTGTCTCCGTTCGCTCGCTGCCTTTCCTAAATATTAACGACTTTCAGACCTAACACTTTTAAGGCGCGGCATTCTCCTTCCGTCCCTTCTTTCTAATACTTTCTAATCTTCATAATTATGTGACATCAAGTAAAACAAGTAAAAAATGCGCCGAAGTTTCTACGGCGCAATCGAGTTTTCTGTACAGCGTATAATGCTGTATAAAACTCTCAGCCACGTCCCGGTGGTGGCGTGTGTTGTTGGCCCATGAAACTTTCAGCAGCGGCCTGGTAGTGGCCTGTGTTCTTGGCACTTATAGCGGTGCCACACGCACGATCATGGCTACCTTTAACCTTAAATCAAATAAAAATTACTGAGGCTAGAGGGCTGCAATTTGGTATGTTTGATGATTGCAGGGTGGATGATCAACATATCAATTTGCAGCCCTCTAGCCTCAGTAGTTTTTAAGATCTGAGTGCG
>NC_089752.1:37736903-37739403 GCF_040412425.1 Macrobrachium rosenbergii | reverse complement strand
ATAATGCGACATCTGGCAACTTTAGAAAGGGGAGGAGCTTCAGTCTTAGTGTGTTGGTTTTTGCTTGACCTCCTATAACTTTCAATCATATTCTACGATTCTGACATCATTGATACTTAAATGCAGTAGTAAGCTTTACAGTATTCGTTCAAATTGTAATTTGCAGCGACAGTTCTGAGCAAACTAAACATTTTTCGACTTAACCTACCAATTAACCTTACACAAATGAAATTTATGACACCACAATGAAGGGAATGCTTGCATAATCGGAAGACGATCTTCCATAGTGAAATCAAGAGTTAAATTTGAGCAATGTCAAGGAAAAACGTGGGGAACAATAAAGGAACGAATGCAATGTTACGATGAGAGAGAGAGAGAGAGAGAGAGAGAGAGAGAGAGAGAGAGAGAGAGAGAGTTGCTGTTGTGTAAGCCTAGGCCTACAGTATATAAAAAGCTACTCATTTCATTATTTTTTTTCTTTTAGAGATTGAGCGATACTATATTTGTATAGTATGTTTTAGCAATGGAGAGAGAGAGAGAGAGAGAGAGAGAGAGAGAGAGAGAGAGAGAAACTATGGTAACGTCAAGAAACATCCAGTTACTTGTGTTTTCCCGCCGAATCGCTCCACACATCATAGAGAACGCTCTAGTGGATTTAAATAGATTTGGTCAACTTACCGTAGCTGTCGCAACATTTACTGCCATTAATTCCAGCTGACTTTTAACACCGTGAAATACAAATATGAATGTGTAAAAATTAAAGAAATTATCATTATCTCGTATGATGATGCAATAATAAGCCTGTCCATAACGGAAAACGAGTAAATATTGCCGTTCTGATTAATAGTACTACACAGAGATATCCACACACTATCTTTTAGATCTCTATGAACGAAGTCATCTGAGAAATTCTGATTACTTCGGACATGCATGGTGTTTTTAAGTATCTGAACGTTTTTGTTTTGCAGATTTAACATATATGATATAATTTGCATTGTATTTTCATATTCTAGGGTAAATTTGCCGAGATTATGTGTTTTCTGTAAGAAAAAAATTAAAATTCGATGAACGAAATCTAAAGAAAACTGTATCTTCACTTTTCTTGCCGAGTGTACATCGATATACATCCTTACGCCTTTTCCCTTTAAAGTGGCGGTTCCGGAGGCTGTAACCTTCTGGTTCTTTGCAAGGGTTTTCATAACGAAGTTGCTAGCCTCAGAACTTTCTTCATCCTAGACGCAACCTATCCAGTCAACTAACCAGCGAGTAATTAATTCAATGCTTAGGTCGACAGAGGTACAATGGTTTCTCAGAAAACGGGCCCAGCTCGTTTCCCCTTCATGAAATCAATTTCAGACCTCTCGCTGTCGAGGAGAGAGAGAGAGAGAGGGGGGGGTCCGTGTTACATACCGATATGGCATTCTTTTAATTACATTTAAAAGGATGTAGAGCTGTTAACGGTAAGTGAGGTACTTCATTATCCAAAAACTTTGAGAAATTTTCAAAGTTATTTTAATTTTTATTGGAATTACATAGTATAATATCTACACCCCAAACATATGTGAAAAATCTACATCTCTAAACAAAAATATTCTTTTCTGAAAATTGATGTTTGCTGATAAAAAAAAAAGATATATATTTTCCCCTTGAAACCTGATTCAAGAGGGAGACAATTGTTCACATTACCTTTTGAGATTATTGCTTCTGAGAGAAGGACTATCTAAAAACAAATCACTTAAGGTACAGATACTGTTACAACCTTCCGTCACCGCTAAACAGGAAATAATTAGAATGATAAAACAAACAGAGCTGGCACCCTTTGAAAGGCGGACTTTTCGGCAGGGAGAATATTTGCGTTCGTTGCCCGAAGTGTAATGACGACACTACGCCCGAATTGTGCAACAAAACACAACGCTAATGCACAAATACTATTAACACTTTTTACCAGGGCTAAACGGGAAGCGATTAGAAAAATAAAACAAACAGCTGGCACCCTTTGAAAGGCAGCCCTTTTCGCAGAAGTAATATTTAACGTTCGTAGCATCTAAGTGTAATAACAACACTTCGCCCGAACTGTGAAACAAAACAAGTCCGTTCTGTTCGAAAGAATCAAAACAAATCATCATTTCGACTGCAAAGATTCCGCTTCTCGTCAGTGTTAGTGTTTACACGAACTTAGACAATCAGCCCTTAATTCACAAGTAAATACGAAAATCAAAAAGCGAGTAAGTCCTGACACAACTTTGTTTTTATATATCTAAGTAATTTACTAAATACCTTCACTTATCTAAATGGGTATTTACAATCTTAATTCTTGAGCAAGAGAAAATTTCATACAGGCTCATAAGTTAAATTATTACTCACATTACCCAAAACCAAGGGTAATCCGCTACCACCATCTGTTTCGCTATAAAGAAGTAAGAAAAATAAAGTTATTTAGAATACAACCTTAAGTAGAATTACAGCCTCTCTAAAACTTCGGAGAGTCAGTGTAGCTCAA
>NC_089752.1:37689403-37734403 GCF_040412425.1 Macrobrachium rosenbergii | reverse complement strand
GCAGAAGGAGAGGAAAGTTATAAACACTTCTTTTTATTCTGAAGAAATGAACACGAACAGTGATGGTAGTAATGATAAAGTAATAAGCATATAGCTATAATAATAGCGAGAAAAATTGTCACTGCATAACAATGCTTAAAAATAAACTTCCATTACAATCGACGTTCCTGTTCTTTTCTCCCTGAACAGGATGAGTGACCTCAAACATTTATATTAGACGAGTTCCATTTTCATATTTTGCCACATGACAGCTTCCTCGATGTGTACTTGTGTACACAATGTGTTTACTGAGTTATCATACCAGACAATCAGACAGGTAACCATGCAGCGCCTCACTCTTCCCCTTCCAAGTCTACCAGAGGCATTTATTGTCTAAATAATTTTAGCTTTCTGTAAAAGAAAACTAATGTTCCGGCTTTGTCTGTCTGTCCGCACTTTATTCTGTCCGCCCCCAGATCTTAAAAACTACCAAGGCTAGAGGGCTGCAAACTGGTATGTTGATCATCCACCCCCAACCATCAATAATACCGAATTGCAGCCTTCTAGCCTCAGTAGTTTTTTATTTTATTTAAGGTTAAAGTTAGCCATAATCGTGCTTCTGGCAACGATATAAGATAGGTTACCACCGGGTCTTGGTTAAAGTTTCATGGGCCGCGGCTGATACAGCATTAACCTGAGACCACCGAAAGATAGATGTGTTTTCGGTGGCCTTGATTATATGCTGTAGCGGCTGTACAGAAAACTCGATTGTGCCGAAGAAACTTCAGCGCATTTTTTACTTGTTACTCATTGGAAATGCCACCAACAGTATTATACAGAACTCATAAATAACTTTCTTATTGCGGTTTGTATACTCGCCGTAATTTTTAGTCTTGGTACGCACATATAAATACATTCACAAAGCGACCGAGAGCTCTAATCATATACGACCAATAAGCAATATAAAAACAGTAAATTTTGTTAGATCGCCATAACAGTTTACATGTAAACGCATGATGATTCACGAACTTACACCAATCGACACAATTTATAAACATGTAAATATATGATGGTTTCACAGATTTATACGAACCAACGCAATCTTTGTAAAAAATCTGGTCACCGTTTTTCTTTCAATGTGTAAATTAAAAGACAGAAATACGGGGAAATATACGGAAGATCTGACGAAAAATCAAATTATAAACATTTATATTGCGAAGTAAGAATACTAACTACAGTGTGCAAGTGTATGACCGCGCTATTATATGTACAGATTCACATGACCTATTCCTTAATACATATCTATTTTACCTACCGCCGATGTACAGTTTGTTTTCAAAATGATATGAATATACACACACAATTTATAGACGGAAAAACGAGAAGGTATGACCTATGCAAAATCACCTACTGTATTCATATTTGAGAATGACATAGGACACAATTTCAGCGCACTGAAATTTTTGTTAAATAACTGTTTTTATTTAATACAGATTTTTTCGTTGTTAATTTTAGATGAAACTTCTCATCTGAAACACATTTCAAATAATGATAAACACCTGTCACTGGGAACAGAGATGAAAAAGGTGGCTGCCGTATGAGTACATAGGGAACAGTTGGTAGAAAATCGAATTTAGATCCAACGACTCAAACCAGTTCTACATAAACAAAAATAAACCACTCTTTAGATTTTCCCTCAAAACAATCTGTCGTTCACTTCTTAGTTTCCTGCAAAAGAAAACTATTTTACCTACCGCCTTTGTCTGTTTGTCAAACTTTTTCTGAATACACATCAGATCTTAAAAAAAACTTAGGCTATGAGGGCTGCAAAATGGTATGTTGATCATCCACCTTCCAATCATCAAACATACCAGCGCACTGCAGCTTTTTTTCTAAATAACTGTCTTTAATTTTATTTTAGTTTTTAGTTGTTAATGTTAGATAATCTTCTTATCTGAAACAAAACATTTCAAATAATGATAAACATCTGGCCTGGTTAAAGAGATGAATTCGGTCTACGTAAGATTACATAAGGAACCACCGAAAGATAAATCTGTATTTTCCAAACCTTGATTAGTTCTGCATAAACAGTGGTGTAAATAAACTCGATTTTCGCTCAGAAACTTCGGTTCATTTTTTACTTGTTATTATATTGCCTCCTATCTCCTCTATTCCTTTGACTTAATCACCGAAGTCAACCTCCAGACTTTTCCATCCTTTCAAGAGCTTCGAGTTATCCAGCTAATTGGGGTTATTTCGGGTCAAAGGCGATTATCTCTTAATGATTACTCCTTCGCTTGAAAAATACCTAATTCCAACTTCTATAATCCATCCTCATTCCAAAAATGATGATAATTATGCCTTAATGTGCCTCGGGAGCTGGAAAAATCTTATCGGATTTCAAGAGTTCAACTGAGGTAATCCAACTGCAGGGCGATATAGCCAGGTTTCGCAAGAAGCTATTATAATTTATTCTTCTTTTCTCCCTTGCTGAAGTTTTAGAACGGGACTCATAGATGATAAACTTCCACTAGATTTCCTCTACAGTCATTCATACATATACATAGAATTTTACTTAAATTTACACAAGGCAGAACAATTTCCAATTCCAGTAAGTACTCAGCAACATTGCTTACATATGGAATATAAACGAAGATACGAGTACAGCAGCGGATGAGAAAACACGTGAAAGAGACAATTTTCTCTCTCTCCAAAAAAAAAATGTACTTTGACTCTCTTTAACACAATTAAGCATTATCATGACAAAGAACGTGGCAGAAAGATTTTTGTATTTGTTGCCGTCTTTCTATTCAAATGCTCATTATCAGCATGGATACGGGACAATTTATCTAAACGAATACACCAACCACCTACTGATTAAAAAATGCTAGACAGCAAAATTCTCTCGCTTCCAGACGTGACTTTTCCATTTCTGCATAAAGTGAAAATCATCTCTTTAGAGGGAAATCAATCTTCATTATCCCCACCGCCATTTCACAGAGGCTTGGAAAGTCTTTTTCATTTTTGCTCTCTACTCTTGATCCATGTGCGTAATTTCCTTGTCATTCTTTGCTTCTCATTCTTATCCACTCTACAACTACTCGAAAATGATTACGCTATCGCTATTTTTACCTCCTAAATATTTTAACTGTAAAATAATTTCGGCAAACTTTCTGTGATGGTTATGCCTCTGATATATAAAAAAAACTTCTTTTTTACCGTATATTCAGCCTGTATATCAAAAGTTACACACAAACAAGTATATAAACCTGTGTCAGTACTATGAGTATGCATATGTACATCATATTTACGAATCCAGTGCAGCGAATTTACTATACAAACTACTGGATTACATCCAATTGATGTAAAGGTATTTTAAAAAGCATCTCTGCTGGAACAATAGTAAATGTACAACGAATCAGTGCCCATTTACGTACTCGTCCACTGTTATTAATAGTCCATGATATTAACTGAAACTAATGACATTCATGTAATGCGGGACTAATACGTTGGTAATGAGATTAGTAGGTTACTCTATAAAAGGTCCAATAACATTTCGTTAAGTTTTATCCATTATTAATCACATAACTGATGGTTAATTAAGAGGGGGATTAATTAACAACATTTCAATTAGTGTATTACCAACAGCCCGCTTGCAGGCTTTACGATCGCATTGGTGGTTCTCCTGTTACAATCACACAATGTTTCGATAATGCAAATCCGCTTTTTACTGTAATAAACTCAAATATGTAAGTCTTGTCTCTTCCCTGTAATGTCAGGTATAGGATTAATTCTGACGTCCCAAAGATACCCATACCCTGAATGCTTCTGTGGAATAAGATTAACTTTTGATCAACCCTGGTATGAAAATTTACAAGTAATGGGATAAATATTTGACAGTCAGTTGCATTAAAAAGATGAAACATCCTTAGTTTTTCAAAATAGGCAGTAAAGGAGTCATACAATAATTCTCCATCTGAAAAACCCTGTCACGTTCCGCAATTGACTCATTTTCATTATTATTATAATTAAGTCATATACTACTTTTTATATTATTTTCTAAAGTATGTTCTTTCACAGCAAAGGTAAGGAGTCCTAGCAACTGAATGAAAGGTGGAAATATGAAGAAAAACTAACCTTGGACTAGTTAGAAGTACATCAACTGCAAATATATATATATATATATATATATATATATATATATATATATATATATATACATTATTAAACCTACCTCTCTCTCTCTCTCTCTCTCTCTCTCTCTAAAGGGCCTATGCACCGAGCTATTATGAGGCGAATCACTTTAAAAGAGGTAATTTTGAGATGCACCCACGGAGTGAATCCAAACGGTGAAAATGATAAAGTGGATGAGGGGAGACTCACAGAGCACGAGACATGGAATGAACTAACAAAGAAATATTCATATGATGTTAATTCAAAGCGAGAAGGTCATGAAGGAGGTTCCATTTTTGTGTTTATTCGGAATCGTTGGTATATATATATATATATCTCTATATATATATATATATATATATATATATATATATATATATATATATATATATTATTTATAGAATATATATATTAAATATATATATATATATATATATATATATATATATATTCAAACTAACTTGAAAGCAAGTAAAATTAGATTAAGCAAAGTTGATTTATGTTGTTAATAGCTCTTTATATCAGCTGGAATGTTAAGTTCAAAGACAAAATACTATAATGATGTTAAACAAAAAAATAACTAGTAAAACATGAACAGAAGTTTCTCCATCGCAATGAGTTTATTCAAAATGGCCGTTGGTTTATATATATATATATATATATATATATATATATATATATATATATATATATATATATATATATATATATATATATATATATATATAAATATTTATATATATATATATAGTATATATATATATATACAAATACTATATATATATGATTTATATTATTAATAATATATATATTGATATAATATATAATATTCAAACTAACCTTGAAAGCAAGTAAAATTCAAAGACAAAGTTGATTTATGTTGTTAATAGCTCTTTATATCAGCTGGAATGTTAAGTTCAAAGACAAAATACTATAACCGAGTAAAAAGTAAACAAAAGAAATAACTAGTAAAACATGAACAGAAGTTTCTTCGACGCAATCGAGTTTTCTGTACAGCATATAATGCTGTATGAAACTCTCGAAGTGCTATGGCTGACCTTAACCTTACATAAAATAAACACTACTAAGGCTAGAGGGCTGCAATTTGGTATGTTTGATGATTGGACAGTTGGTGTTTAACACAAAAATTTGCAGCCCTTTAGCCTCAGTAGTTTTTAAAATCTGAGGGCGTACAGAAAAAGTGCGGACGGACAGACAAAGCCATCTCAGCAGTTTTCCTTTACAGAAAACTAAAAATGAGTATATTTCAAAGTATTAATGTATAATAATAGTAGTCAATAAAATAGTAAGAAAATTATTTTAAAACTGCACATACAATAAGACTATTCATAAAGTATTTTTAAAAGAAGCAATAACTTCCGACGAGTGCGGATATGTATGACCATAAAAGTCATTAATAACTGTAAACGCAATAGCTATGATAATTTCCTTTTATCGAAGTGAATATCAGACCAATTTAGAAAGCATCTATTAAACATACTAACTGTGAAGAAATTCCTCACGAAACCAACTCAATCACTCTCCACTATGGAAAGCTGGCGTCTATATTAATCAATTTTACATTATCTGAGTTCATGTTAACAGCTATGTGCAAAACAACACTGAAATCAATAGTTGTCCTCCGCAAACGAGAAATAGCTTTTATTATCACAAAATAAATAGAAAGGATAATTTTTCTTCAAAAGTATGTAATAAATTTGAACCATCTTATAACTCGTCCAATACCATGTTAAGCGCATGCTGTGTTCTAAATAGAAATTCTTTGCTAATATCACCATCAGGCCATTCATCAAAGGCGGTTACCGCCCTACATTTCAGATTCATTCAGAGAAACAATATGTTGAGCATACTTGGGTTATGTGAAAACAGAAGAGGATCTTCCCGGAAAACCAGGTATTAAATCTGAAGGTCGTAGGTTGCCTTTTGAAATGGGCATTACATTCCAGATTCATTCTTTTGAAGGCGATATGAAAGTTCGACTTTACCTTTTAAATATAAGACTGCGCTCTCTCTCTCTCCTAACTTTCCAAAAAGAAAACAAACGGAGTTGAAAATATAATGTACAAACAGAGTCTTGATGTTTATTCCAATATCAAACACATTCCCATTCCCATTTCTAACTCATAAAATAGCCCTTAATCAAGGCTGTTCGTGGAAAATGACGAAGGGTAACTAAAAGGCTAGGCAAGTTAGGTTAAAGTTCATGAATACACCCCCCGATCTAATAAGGTGAAAATCATTCAGAATCCTAAAACAAGGTAGTTCTCCTATGATTCCCTTTTCTCATTTATTAGTTTCTAAGGGTTAATCAGATTATGAATGACGAATATACTTTCACAAGATAACTAAAAATACCTTTGATACGAGAATCACTTCATTTGTGATCCGCAGATTTACATACGGGAAACGGGAGAAATGTAGGAAAAAGGAGGGGTAAAAGGGTGGGCATATAAGAACTGCAAGATACCTGAAACGTTAAGTTAAGAATACCTTAGTTTAACGAGACCACTGAGGTGATTAACAGCTCTCCTCGGGCTGGCCCGAAGGATTAGACTTATTAACGTTAATTGCTAAGAAGAATACGGGGGAAAATCATTCTAAACAAGGAGGAATGATGTGCTAGGGTGAAATTAGTCCAGTGAATCACGAGGACTGGAGGCAGGGAATACAGTAAATAGAAACAAGTGAAATCAGAGAAAACAGGACCGATGAAAAAAGAAAATTCAGTGAGCCCATTTTAAAATACGAGCACGAAAAGCTACGGTAATAAAACTAACATTACAGGAAAAGGTTATGGAGTCAGATGGGTGTACAATTGTTGGAAATGGCATCATATGGACATAAATGAAAGACTAAACAGATTATCAATGTACGTTCTCTAGTCCAATACAATTCTCAACGCTGCTGCTTTAAATTCAGTGGCTATCCCATCAGCCCGAGGACAGCAACACATTCACGATGCGCTTATATTAAACTACACACGGTAAAGTTATTTCAAGTCTATGAAGGTCAAACACCATCAGCAATCCTCCCTCGTAGTAATTTAGCTGGAAAAATCTGATCCTTGACAAAAGAAAAAAGAACCGTACTGGTGAAAAGTGCAACGTAGCACATGTTTTTCAAGGAATGTGCTGATTATAAGTAATATTCAACAAAAAACACACCCACCCACACACTCACACACACACACACACACACACAAACATATATGTATGTATGTATGTATATATATATATATATATATATATATATATATATATATATATATATATATATATATATATATATATATATATATATATATATATATATATATATATATATATATATATATATATATATATATATAACAACGCGCATCGCAAAACAAATAACTATACTCCCTAATCGTCTCACGGCTTGCGACAGGAGTCAAGAAGTTCGGATAACTTCTGCAGCGGCTGCTTCTTAAAGTGCAGATACACGAAACTATTGCAAGGTGTAATTATAAGGCTGGAAATGAAGGAGGGTCCACGCAACTCGATGAAAACCACCCCTTGAGCCCTTAACGTTATTCGGCAAAAAAAAAATCTTCCTCTTTTGGTGACTTAATTCATCCGTTCCCAGTAGACTAATACAAATCGATGAGGCTTTATTAAAAGCGAACTTTGGGGGGAGCAGTCCCTCCATGCCTGTAACTCATTTTTCTCATTAAACGGAACTTTGCTCTAAACCTTTCATAAACGTATTCCTAAACTAGATTACCAGATTTACATTGTTGAAAGCATGAAACTCGATAACTGAATACACCCCTTATTTCTTTAGACAGATATAATTTTGAAAAAAAAGTAACATTTTCCCCAAAAAACATGAACGTTTCCTAAAGCCAAATTTCGAGATATTGAGAGAGAGAGAGAGAGAGAGAGAGAGAGAGAGAGAGAGAGAGAGAGAGAGAGACGGGGGGGGGGTGAAACTTTGCCAGTTCAGCTTTCTTTAATATATTTTATGAGCATAATTCTGTTAAGTCCATAGAAAAAAACATCAAAACTTCAAGAATATCAATAATTACGTAAAACACTTTGAAAGGTCTAATAAACCCGGAATGTATCAAATAACATTTTCCAGTTCATATCGTTTGATTTTAATGAAAAACATTCACATCGTTCCCATTACGGAATACAAAAATCAGTTGACATGCACTGCGCCCCTTTTGGTTCACTTAACAATTTGTAATATTTTCATTTAATCGTTCTGTAATAATGAAGTGGAAGAAATAAAACTGAACATGCATAGCCTAAATAAATTAAGTAAATTATAAACCACAACAAAGATTATCTACCATCCGAAACATGAATAAAACAAAATAAAATAAAATATACAATAATGAATAAAATAAAATATGAGATACTGGTGCCAACAGATGCCAAGGACCTGACAGAAGAGTAGAAAAACAATGACGATAACGATGATGTCAAAAGCAGCTAAATGAAGCTCAAGATTAGAACAAGTAAAAAATGCGCCGAAGTTTCTTCGGAACAATCGAGTTTTCTGTACAGCGCATAATGCTGTATGAAACTTTCAGCAGCGGCCCATATAACTTTCAGCCATGGCCCGGTGGTCGCCTGTGTTGTTGGCACTCATAGCGGTGCCAGACGCACGACCATGGCTAACTTTAACCTTAAATAAAATGAAAACTACTGAGACTAGAGGGCTGTAATAAGATATGTTTGATGATTGGAGGCTGGATGATCAACATAGCAAATTGCAGCCCTCTAGCCTCGGTAGTTTTTAAGATCTGAGGGCCGACAGAAAAAGTGCGGACGGACAGACAAATAGCCATCTCAATAGTTTTCTTTTACAGAAAACTAACAAGTAAATTGAACATCCACATCAATCAATACCGTATTCATAAAGAAAAGGCAACTCATACTTCCCGATGTAAGCATAAACATGCGTACCCTACGGATTAAGAAAACGCCAACGCAAGTGTATTTCCCAATTTCCGTTTGTAACAAACACGATGAATCCCAGTTCATTTTCTAACATTAATATCACCATTCTGTCAGACATGAAACCTCAATTTCAAATAAAAGACAGACGTAGACATGTCTGTAATAGGCACCAGCTAAGATATAGTATGCATTATTTCACAATTATTAAGTGTCATTCATGAACAATAAGCACAATGGACTCTTACCTTCGGTGCCGTGTTCAGTAACTCAAATGAATGACAAAATTAATACATTATACACTCTCTCTCTCTCTCTCTCTCTCTCTCCCTCTCTGCTATTTTCAATTCCCCTTCCATTTCAAAGTCATTCCAAACTTTCCTCTTAGTGTCTCACTCATTACTTCACTACAGATGTTTTCTTTCCCTTACTATTCCATCGGCCACTAGTGGAGAAAAGCGACACCGAAGGACAGCTGTGACTTTTGGCCAAATCTCTGGTTATTCTGTCGTAATAAGTATTTCACCCGTAGTCCTGGTCAGCCATCAGATAAAAATGGTTACTACCTGGTCCTGTGATGAACCGCATATTTTTTCATCAAAGCTTTTATAGCAATTTGCGACACACAGGACAAAGCACGTTGATGGTAATGGAATTTCCAGGGTCAACTTTTCATGCCAACCTATTATTACTATACTCTATATTTTATGTCGTTTGCGTTTATCTGACTTTGCAGTTACTTTATCCATTTATCTCTTTCGTACAGTACCAGTCCCATATTTTTTTCTTATCATGTACGAACGTACATCATAAGAAAACTCTACTTGTTGGCTTACGGAAAAATAATCAGAAAAAAAGATATCGACAAAAACCCTGGAAATAAGCCCGGAAGAAAAATTTTTTCCAATTTCAGGCTCCTTATTGACAGAAATTTTGTAATAAATGATACCATATACAACAGACACGAAAATCGTTACGCCATTGCCCCCGCCATCAAAACTATCAACAAAAATTGTAGTTTTGCTTTCAACCACCTAGCTTATAAGAAATCCAGTAAGGCCCCCCAGGATATTTTACTATACAAAAATATGATCCCAAACATATCTCTGGGGTTTTCCATCTCTGCCTGTACGAATGATCTGACTGTGTTGTATACATTAGCCACAACACCATAAAAAATGGTGTATGGAATAGGGGTATGAGAGAGAGAGAGAGAGAGAGAGAGAGAGAGAGAGAGAGAGAGAGCAGAATACTTTCCATTTACTGCGTCATATCTCCCATGCACTGGCAATATTTCCAGCATCGAGAAGAGTTGTTCGTTTCGAAATTACAACACAGGGGTCCATTCTGACAGCAAAGGTAATTAACGTAAACCGTCACCTACCTAATATTGACCACAGTTTCAATGGCAATATTCATGGTGCTGGAAAACAAACCCAATGGTAATAGTGACCATTATACTCCAACCCGACACTAAGTACACGGAAGTGATCAAAACGACAGAGATTGAAAAAGATAAGGTTGAAAAATATGCAAAAAACAAAGCTCCCTCAAAGGTTGAGAGAGGTGAAAAATAATTTTGACTAAACCCATTAAATGCTAACGAAAACAGAGGACAATCACATTGGATGCTTCAATTAAGCATATTTTATCATCAACACTTAACATCCTCTTTGCTGCAGTGTTCTGCGTCGCTGATTTCTCCCGCACGCTGAGGACCTAAAAACATGACAAGAATCCTGAGGCGAAAATTCTCCTGTCAGTTAGCGGGTTTGTGAAGAATTTCTTTGAAAGTCTAGGCCAACTTCTTGATGGCATAAGGATGAAGTGCACACAAACAACAGTAGCAACAACAATAATGATACTTGCCAAGGTACAGACCAAAAAGATTATCAATGTATGTTCTCTGGTCCAATATAATTCAAAGCGCTGGTACTTTAAATTCAATGGTTATCCCATCAGTCTCACATCAATAACTCGGTGACGATATGTTTGTCTGCTACACAGAGTAAAATAATATCAATGGGAATGAAAATCAAATACCATCACCATGTATTCCTCCCTCGTAGTACAGTAATTTAACCGGCAAAAATGATGATACTTAATAGAAAAAAAGGAACTATAATAGTAAAAAGTGCTACGTAGCACATTATTTTTTTATAAGTAATAATCAATGCACACACAAACACACACGCACACACATATAGATATATGTGTGTGTATATGTGTGTGTATTGATTATTAATTATAAAAAAATAATGTGCTACGTAGCACTTTTTACTATTATAGTTCCTCTTTTCCTATTAAGTATCATCATTTTTTCCGGTTAAATTACTGTACTACGACGGAGGAACACATGGTGATGGTGTTTGGTTTTCATTCCCATTGATATTATTTTACTCTGTGTAGCAGATAAACATATCGTCAACGAGTTTTTTTGAATGAGACTGATGGGATAGGTCTCTCATTGAATTTAAAGTGCATGGCGCTTTGAATTATATTGACCAGAGAACATACATTGATAATCTAATTTTGGTCTGTACCTTGGCAATATCAATATATATATATATTTGGTCTGTACTTTGAAAGCATAGTATCAATATATCAATATATATATATATATATATATATATATATATATATATATATATATATATATATATATATATATATATATATATATATATAAACAAATGACTATACTCTTTAACCGTCTCACGGCTTGCGGCAGGTGTCAGAAGTTCGGGGAAACTTCTGCAGAGGCTGCGTCTTAAAGCAGAGAGATTCACGAAACTACTGAATGGCATCGTAATAAGACTGGAAATGGAGGAGGGTCCACGGAATTCGAAGAAGACTAACCCTTAGGCATTTATGTTATTCGACAACAAAAAATCTTCTTCTTCTGTTGATCTAATTATATCCAAGAGATCCCTTTCGTTTGCTGCTTTCAGACAATCATACAAACACCGATTCTTTATTAAAATCGAAATCTTGAAGCACCAATGTCTCAAAACCCGTAACAAATACCTCATTAAATGAAACTTTGCTCTAAACCTTTAAAAAACCTATTCCTAGACTATATTACTAGCTTTATAGTTTTGAAAGCCTGAGACTCGACAACGGACAGAATAATATTAAAGACATCACGATTTCTTTAGAAGAATAAAATTTTGAAAAATATTAAAATTTTCCCAAAAACATGATCGTTTCCTAAAACCAAACTGAGAGAGAGAGAGAGAGAGAGAGAGAGAGAGAGAGAGAGAGAGAGAGAGAGAGAGAAGAGAGAGAGAGAGAGTTGGGGGGTGATACTTTTCCAGCTCAACTTCCTTTAACATATTCTATGAGCATAAATTCTGTGAATTCCATAGAGAAAAACATCAGACCTTGAAGCATATCAATAATTACGTACTACAAACACTCATTTTATATTGGATTTCATATAGTAAACGTTCACCCTTTAATTAATAATTTCCTCACCCTACTCTGAAAGGTCTAATAAACCCGGAAATGTATCAATACCATTTCCCAGTTCATATCGTTTGATTTTAATGAGAAACATTTACATAATTCCCATTACGAAATACAAAAATCATTCGAAATACACTGCGTCCGTTTTGGTTCACAAAACAATTTTTTTATATCTTAGTTTAACGTCATTTATAATCCTTCAGTAATAATGAAGGGACGAAATAAAACTGAATATGCGTACATACCTAAAACAAATTAAGTTAATGATAACGCACGACTAAGATTGTCTACCATTCAAAACATAAATAAACTAAAAAATATTATCGAAACGAAACAAATGAAAACCGCCAGTTTAACAAACTTGTTCTTTGTGGCTAAAATGAAATAGAAAAAGGAAGAGGAATTCCTTGAAACAATGAGGGTTAGGAAGTGATTCTACAATCCGCTGGAGCTCAGTCCAGAGAAATAGATTGAATGAAATTCATGAAGTGGAGGGACAACTGCTGGACGCTCAGCAGTAAAAGACCAAAGGCAGGATTCTGGTCTTCATATCACATCCACGGAATATACTGAAAGATCAGAATAAAAAAAAAAAAACGAGTGCTGTAACCATGAACATACCCTCTATGTGTATGTGCGGTATACATGAACCTATTTATGATGACGTTCGCTAGGAAAGCTGGAACGGGCTTGTGGATTTACCCATTCTGCCTAAGTCTGTCTACAAAACACCAAAAAACACAATCGATGAAGTTCAGTGAATTGTGTGAAAGGCTTTCTCTTCTTTGAGGTTGGGAGGAAGTTATTCAGAAGATATATAAAAAATTTTTTATGTATCCAAACTATAAGGAGAAGGTTGCAAGACTTGGAAATGGTATTGCATTAGAATGCAGATTCTAAATTAGTTTTTATTAAGTGATTCCAGATATAAGCACTATCCGAGTGCTTTTTAACGTCTGTTGTACACAATTACATCAACAAGCGCTATACTATTCATATATACAAATGTATGTGTGTATATATATATATATATATATATATATATATATATATATATATATATATATATATATATATATACATACACACATATATATATATGTATGTATTATATGTTTATATATATATGTATTTATATATATATATGTATTTATATATATATATATATATATATATATATATATATATATATATATATATATATATATATATATATGTATGTATGTATATATGCAGACACACATAACCGCAAATATTAAATAGTACAGAATTCGCTTTACCTCTGGAGTAACTTACCTCCAAGGGAAAATTATAAATGATAAGTACACGAAAAGCAGTGGGAGAACAAAATAAAAAAAAATCGTTATCTTGAAGACTGGAACTCAACTATACTAATATCTACAAAAATAACCGCTGCGTAAGAATTATTAATTATAAAATTTCCAACGAGTGACGTATTTGCTCTTTTCTTTCTGAATATGGTGACTGGCCTCAAAAAGTAAATATTAAACGAGTTCCGTTGTGGATTTGGTTATCATAAAAATGAAAAATAAAAGACGGCCTTCTATCTCCCGTAAAATAAAATTTAGTATTTTCATATTTTCCTATATGCGTGCTTCCACAATGTTTGTGCAGACAGCGTTTTCACCGAGTTATCACACAAGCCAGGCAATCAGGGAGGCAACTAAGCAGCGCCTCCCTTTTCCCAACCCAGAGCAGCATAGGTGTCCACTACCCTGGCTGAAGAACTTTTCGATCTGTTAACACTTTGGTGTAAAATATCTCACATTATCTCATGAATTAACCCGAACCTGTTTCCTCTTGAGGATAAAAACGCGATTTTCTTACAGGGATAATATCTCAGTTCTGACAAAAAAATGTTTCTTTTTCGAAGAAATGCGACAAGCCAGAACTCAAAAAAAAAGGATTAACAAAATAAAAAAAAAAAACAAGCAATCTGGACTTATCACAAGCTTAGAAGATGCAAAGACCACATAAACATCCAGCTATAACGGACGACATTGCGACGGGATATTTTTTTCCATTCCCAGAAAATAGATTAAGATTTCGTGAGAGGGACTATTTTCCTGAAGCGAAGCTACACAGTAATCTCAAAGCCCATATTTTGTTACCACTTGCTTCCTGAGTCAGTTGAAAGGAAAACATCTCACTTTTGTATTGTCTGGAATGCCTCCATGAATGTCTTACTCATAAAATAACCACTACTCCATTTTCTTATTGCTGTTTGTACACTCTCCGTAATTATTAGTCTTGGGACGTGCAAATAAATACACTCACAGCGAACGAGGGTTCTAATTAAATACAAGCAATAGGAACCTCCAGTTCTGGTTAATTTTGTTAGAACGTCATAATAATTCACACAAGTAAACGTATGATGGTTTCACGAACGCAATTTAGGTAAAAAACAACTCATCATTTTTCTTTCCACATATAGCACAAAGTATAGAAATACGATGAAATATGTGCAAGACTTGGTATACAACCATGCAATAAACACTGATATTGAGAGGTATACTAATCAGCGTGCGTGTGCATGACTGCGCTATTACATGTACAGATTTACATAACCTGTTCCTTAACTCGTATCTACCACTGACGTGTGGGTTATTTTTAAAATGACATGAATACAACATGAATGCAACGTAATGTAAAACACTTATACGTGAGAATGACATGGTACACAATTTTAGCGCACTGAAACTTTTGTCAAATAGTTTTCTATAATTTAATCAATATTTTTAGTTGGTGATTTCAGATGAAACTTCTAACGCAAAACACGACATTTAGCGCAGCAGATAAGAAAAATAATTCAGCTTGCGATACAAGCATGAAATTTGGCGCAATTGCTCATTTTAACCCCCTCTTTTGAACATTCTGGGTGTCTACGCAAAATTTCAATATGGCCGCCACTATTCAAGATGACCGCTAGTTGTTTCGATTTCTGACACTCTGAGTAAATCACTGTTGAAATAAATATATTAGTCATTATTCAGATAAAAGTCCTCCTGGGTAGAAGAGTTGATTGAAGATATCACCAGAGCTCCTACTACTATACATACCATTGTGATAAAGATGGCATACAAAATGGCCGCCATGAAACATTTTGCTTGATAACTCTGCAACTAAGAAAGATACAGATATGAAATTATTTAGTATGCCTACATTTATGAGGCCAGAGAATTTGTTTCCAGCGTTTCTAATGGGCTATTATCAATATTACAGCTTGGAAAGGGATCCCATAATGCTACTGAAAAGTATAGAAGGACAAGACTACAATGGAGTATGATAACAAAGTATCTTATCTATTTTCGAGTACTGTGTGTCTTTTTTAAGCCTGAAATGAACGTATGATTTTAAAGATGCATGGTGTCACCCTTTAGTGTGATGAAATTCTCATTCAGATGTTTCTGAAGCATCATTTGCAACATTATAGTTACACCTCACATTATGATTACACGTCACATTTGCAGCTACACAAAGCTGTGCATGTAAGCCCAAGCCTGTAGCATTTTTGGACTTGAAGGAAGCAGGGGAGAGATACTTGTGAAGGAGCCAGGTAGCTCAGGTACAGATTTTACCCTCTCTGGCCCAAACTGTACTGGCTGATGCTAAGTTCACACATTCACGTATTAAGGCATGCATGCCCACACACAGCCGAAACACAGCCAAAAATTGGTAAGTACGTAAATACAACATAAATGTACCGTAAATGCTATGTAAGTGCGCTAGTATGCGGCGCAACCATTGCTCACCACCCGGGTGTACGCAGGGAGCCACAAACCTCTCGACTTGTTCAAAACCATGCGTGGGTGGCCACGTCAACTGTCATTTAGCATGGCCCGACCTGCACAGTGTGGCGCCAACCTCATGGTGAGCGCTTGGCCGTTAGGACCTTAGCTGCGGTCCCACGCCTCTCCAGGGTTCCCTCCTCGCACCGCGTGGGTCTTCGCATGGCGTGGAAGTAGACGTGGCAACTCTGCCGCACCGTGAGCATCCGAGACAAATTGGCAATGCTGTGACCTGGGATAAAAGGGGCAGGCGGCACACCTGTGGGTCAGTGCTCTCCAGAACAGCATCCTGCACTGCTCTCTCCGCCAGCGCCTCCGTTGTCATCCACTGTTTTCTCTGCCAGTGACATCGAGATGCCTAAGGGAACTTTGATCAAGAGGGCAAGGAAGGGGCCCTTGAGAACTCCAGGAGCTCTGCTAGCAGGAGTTGCTGCCTACGCGAAGCCTCCTACAGTAGTTGATGGTGCTACTGCCCCTTCAGGTAGCCAAGAATGAGGGGGATGACGACAACAACGACGATGGAAGTCCTGAAGAAGCCAGCCCTACTACAGGAGGTCAGTGCCGAAAGAAGAACTCCTGTCATCCTCTCGGAGGAGAACGAGAGGCTTGTTGGCGAGTGGCTGGAGAAGGAGGCAGAATTTATTTATAATAAGGGTCTCACAGCATACAAGGATAAGGCGAAGGTCTGGAGGGCCTTTGAAGAAAAGGGCCAGTCACTCGTTCCTTCCATGAGTGGGCGTGAACTGCGGACATGGCTTACGTCCCACAGGAGCCATTTTGGGCATAACACGGCAGAGAAGAGTAGCCAAGGGGCGGGTAGACGGATGATGGACCGGGAGAAGTGGATCCTCAGCATCTTCCACTTCCTCAAGCCCCACATCGTGTGTCAGAGGAAGCCAAAGATGTTGGGACTTCCAATGGTATGTCTTATTTCATTGCGTTTCCATGCTTAATTATTACTGATTATATCGTTATTACATAGTTTCCATTCATCCACAGCACATTTTTTCCCATTTTCTCATATATGTTCCATCCATTTTTACAGTCTGATCATGCAGCTTCTGGCCTCCCACCTTAGTTTTACCAGACCATTGAGCTGATTAACAGCTCTCCTAGGGCTGGCCCGAAGGATTAGACTTATTTTACATGGCTAAGAACCAATTGGTTACTTAGCAACGGGACCTACAGCTTATTGTGGAATCTGAGCCACATTACAGCGAGGAATGAATTCCTATCACCAGAAATAAATTCCTCTAACTCTTCATCAGCCGGCCGGGGAATTGAACTCCGGCCTATCGAGTGACAGTCCGCAGCTCTACCGATTCACCAAACAAAGAGCTGTTTTTTTTTTTTTTCTGGGCCTGCCTGATGCTGTGTGTGCTCGAGCCCGTACGCCAACTCCCTCGACCGGCGACCAGGTGTCTCCAGCTGATGAGCCAGGTGCCAAGACAAGGAAAACACAGGTTTCCAACCTCTTGGATGTGGCCATCACCAAGGCACAGACCTTCCAGGAGGATATGATGGCCTCCACCTAGCCACCTCCCCATGACCCCAGCGCCCTCTACTGGCACAAATTTTTTGAAGAGGTGGAGGACGACTGCAAGGAGGTATCAGCTCACCTGATGGTGACACTCAAAATTGAAGTCCTCTCCACCATGCAGTGCTATATGCGTGCCTCCAAAGAGGGAGTCACGAGGCTGTCGTGGAGCCTGGTTCCTCACACTATGGCAGAGGTGACAGGGGACAGTCTGGCACATGCGGTGCCTGTAAACCAGCCTGCAAACCCACATGGTTTTGGCCCACCTCCTGCACATTTAGGCACTCAGCCCTTACAGCTGACAGCACAACAGCTGGCGGTGCTACAAGCACAGCTGATGGGGCCCACAGTGACCTCCACCCCGAAGGACCTCAGCAACCTGTCAATCGACACCACGTTTCTTAACAATTTTCAGTCTTAAATTTAAGTTCATTTGTTATGTATGTGTGGATGTGCATAGTACTTATATTTATTGTATGCTTGTGTTATGTATTTTTGTATGAGTGGCTGTATATTTTTCTTATATTTATATGTATGTTTGTGTTTTATATTAAATAAATATATATTTGAAATATCATGTCTGGCTCTATCCTCTTTCCAATTACTAAGTATTGATGAGAATAATATATCATGAATTTGAAAAATATCTTTTATTAAATTAACTAGCACAAATATAAGTACACAAATAAAGAGGGCAAAATGAACCTGAAAAGACTATCTAAGTATACATTACTGAATTTTAAATAAGTCCAAAATACTAAATGTATCATATGGGCAAAGAAACAAAATTACGACAGAAAAAAATAAGCAAGTCATATACAATGTAACAAATATCGGAGAGAAGGTACTTTCAAAAAGATAGAATTATCATATCAGAAAAGAATCAATGTTAAGTAATTATTACAAAGGGCAAAATAACTACAACACATACAATTACACAAATATTAAGTAAATATTGTAATTCAAACTAAATGCATGAACAGACATTTAAGTAAATACAGTGAGTTAAATAATAAAGTATACAAGAAAGTAACTAAATCATGTTCTCCTGCCAATGCACTGAGCCTTCAGCTGATGAAAAATATTCTTTCAGCATGTTCCGTTGTTCCTTTGCATCCCTGCTTGCAGTGTTGCCGGTCACGGTTGGAAGGGCTGCTCCTAAGGACGGGTCACTCCTCCAGCTACCAGGTATGACGGTATGTGTGAAGGGGTGCTCCTGATCTCCTCCTTGTCTGTGTGCGTTTTTTCTTGTCATAATATTATGCAGAACACATGCGGACATCACTAATTCCTCTATATGGTCAGGCTTCAGGCATATTGCTGTGTGGAATATTCAGAATCTGTTTGCCAGAATCCCGAAGGCGTTCTCCACTGTCCTGCGTGCCCTACTTAACCTGTATTTGTATATCTTTTCCTCCTTGGATAGGCCACTTGGGGGTAGGGCTTCAAAAGATAATTCCGCAGAGGGAAGGAATCATCACCAACTAGGAAATAGTCCACAGGAGATCCATTAGGTTGACTTGGCAGGGCCTCAGGTTGGGGAAGATTTGCTTCCTGTTGCAACAGCATTTCACCCGGTCAGGTCTGGGCAAATACACCACTGTCTGACTCTGACCCAATGGCACCCACGCTGACGTATAGGAACTTGTATGAAGCATCAGCAATTGCAAGTAATACCATGGAGTAGAACTTCTTGTAGTTGACGTAATGCATACTGCCTCGTTGAGCGTTACAGAGCCTAATGTGTTTGCTATCTATAGCCCCAGTTACGTGGGGGCAGTTCCACCGTTCCTCAAAACCCTGTGCAAACTCCTGCCAAGCTTCAGGTGTTTGTGGCACCTGCAGTTCCTCATCTCCATAGACAGCAACAATGGCCCTGCAGGTCTCTGGTACAATGTAGCTAATGGTGTTGTGGGCTACCTGGAACGAGTATTGCGGACTCTTGTGCGAATCACCCGTAGCGAGGAAACGTAGGGTGATAGCAACACGTAGGTCTGGCTCAATGGGTTTCCTCCAGAATGTCACTTTCTTCTCAATGTAGGGTGTGACTTGTTCAACAATTTCATTGAAAAGGCCCCTGTCAATCCGGGTAAAATTTCTGTACAGGTCTGGGGTTTCGGTTGACAACTCCTCCATCAAGTTGTCAGAGTGACCTTGCTCCATTCTTTTTTGCAGGTATGGCCCCACCCACACCCTCCTTTGCCGCCTCTTTTTCTTCACTGTGTGGTTTGCAGCAACTGTTGCAATCTCCAGCAATAACATGGTGTGCACATACTCGACGATGAACGGCAACATTTCTCTTCTATCCATACTTGCTGTAGCTATAAGTTCACGAATTTCAGCAATGTCCTCCATGTTGATTCAGCAGGATGGGAGTGCATTTTGATGCTGCGGTGTTATGTCAGTGACTAGCAACACATGCCGCTGGCCGGCCCTTTTATAGCTGGGGTTTAATCCCCGCAGTTGTGGGGACAATGTGAGGTTGACGTAACTCAGTAACGGTAAGCGTCACGTCACGCTTATGCAGTGCGTACATTTGCAGCGCACCATAATACACTTGCTTTACGCACATCGGCCCATGTCATGTATCCTGTTGGGCGGGCTCATTCACCTCGCGTATGGCCACGTTTCACAATTTTCGGCCGTGAGTGGGCATGCGTGCCTTGATCCGTGAATGTGTGAACTTAGCATGACGTTCTTCACCCTGGTTGTCTTTGGCAGGGTGCTGGAATACCGAAATACTGGTCCCATGAAAATAGGTAGTAGCCATTTCATATAATAAACCTTTACCACTGGGAACAGAGATGAAAAAAAAGGCGGTTGCCATAAGTGTATATGAGAGGCAGTTTGTAGAAAATACCATTTAGATCCATCGACCGATACATAAAACAATACACACACACACACACACACACACAAAGAGAGAGAGAGAGAGAGAGAGAGAGAGAGAGAGAGTGAGTCTCTGTCCAAACCTTTTCCTACTGCAATAAAAATAAATTAATCTTAAGACTTTCTCTCAAAACAAGCTGTCGTTGCCTTTCAATTACTTTTTACGCTATTTGCCTCTCATCCCTTGATTTGATCACCAAAGTCAGCCTCAAGATTTTTCCATCCTTTGAAGAACCCTGAGATATCCAGCGGATTTTGGCCTTTTGTAGTCAAATGAGGTTATCTCCTAATGCTTACTCTTTCTCATGAAAAATAACTAATCTCAACTTTTATAATCCATCCTCGTTCCAAAAATGGCGGTAATTAAGCCTTAATGTCCCTCCGAAGCTGGAAAAGTTTATAGGATTTCAGTTCAATTGAGGTAATCCAACTCCGAGATGATGCAGGCAGGTTTCAAAGGAAGGTATTATAATTTACTCTTCCTCTTCCCCGCTGAAGTATTAGAATGGAACTCATAGCGGATAAAATTCTACTTGATTTCCTGAGACAATCATTCATACATATACAGATACATAACATTTTTTTACTAATATTCAGACACTGCAAGACAATTCCCAATTTCAGTAGGTGCTCAGAAATATATGTTACGGCTGAAATATAAACCAGGATGTAGCAGTGGATGAGACAAGAGGTGAATTTGACAATTTGTTATTTTTCAAAATGCTTTAAGATATTAAAAAAGTACTTGATCTCTTATCAACACAGTTAAACAATTAACATGAAATACTTTTGAAAACAAACGTGACGGAGTGTTTTGTCTTATACGATCGTCGTCTTTATATCAAAATGTACATTATTTGCGAGGATATGGGACAAATAATCTTAAAGATCACACCCAATGCCCACTGATTAGGAAATGCTAGAGAGAATAAAAAGTCCCACGCTTTCACGTAGGGCTATTCCATTTGGGCAAAAAAGTGAAAATTATCTCTTTAGACTGAAATCAATCTTCAGTATCCCCACAGCCGCTTCAAAGAGACGTCGAAGGCATTCATTTTCCGGCCTCTACTCTTCATTCATCGGCGTAATTTGCACACAGAAAGCACCGTTTACTTTCAATAACTTTTCTTGCCATTCACTGCTTATCATTCATATCCGCTCTGCTTGAAAAAGATCACGCTATCGCTATTTTTGTCTCAGGGATATCTTTAACTGTGAAACTATTACGGCAAAGTTTGTCATGGTTATGCCTCTGATTTATCGAAAACTTTTTTACCGTATTTCCTGGCTGTATATCAAAAGTTACACACAAGGAAACATATGCATACTATGAGTATGCATATGTACCTCACATTTATGAATCCATTACTGAGAATTCACAATACTGAATTACATCCAACTTGATGTAGAGGTATCATAAAAAGCAGCTCTGCTGAAATAATAGTAAATAGTACGAATCAGTGTCCGCTACCCTACTCACCATCTGTCATGGATAGCCACAGACGTTAATTGAAATTAACGAAACTCTTGTAATGCGAGACCAATACGTTGGTAATGAGATCAATACGCTACGCTGTAAAAGGTCAAATGGCATTTAGCTGAATTTTATCCATTATTAATCACATAACTGACGGTTAATTGAGAGGGGATTAATTATCAACATTTCAATTACCGTATTACCGATAGCCCAATCGCAGGCTTTACGATCTCATTGGTTGTTCTCCTGTTACTACGCCATAATTTTTCTATACTGTGAATTAGTTTTCTACTGTAATAAACTCCAGTATACAACAGTCTCCATATATTCTTGTCCAATAATTTTGCAATGTCAGATACAGGATTACTTTGATGTCCGGAAGGGGACCCGAGACCAATCCACCACAAAATCATCAATATCTAATTATTGTTTAACATCTGTTCTTCCACAGAACACGACATATGTCCACGCAACAGAATGGCCAGTGGAAATAAGGAGAAATAAAACTTGTATGTATATATGTACATTTATATATATATATATATTATATATATATATATATATATATATATATATATATATATATATATATATATATATATATATATATATATATATAATATAATCACACTATCCTGTGAAAATGTTCTCCAAGAGAGCCTAGGGCAAACGAAAGGCCTCCTTATTCATATTCTCTTCCATTGTCGCAAGAGCCGATGCACTGAGCTACTGAAAAGAGATTCACTTTATACGGGGCAGTTTTGAGAAGCAAAGAAATGAATCGAAACGATAAGGATGACAATGTCGAGGATGGGGTGGATGAGAAACAAAGACGCATAAAGCCGAGAACAAGGATGAAGAGAAAGAGATATGAAATGAACGAACGATATATAAGACATACAAGATGTTAATTCACAATAAAAAAAAAACCATAAAGGCATTTCAGCTTTCATCTCTCTGCTCGGAATGGAACTTAAGTGTAAAAAAAGAAAAGAAACTAGCAATGCAAGTATGAAAAACCTGGCAGAGTAAAGGAAAAAGCCGTTTAACAAAGGCTATGAAACGGTGATTTGTTGTTGCTAATTCAATTAATATCAGAAAACATGGCGTTGGGCAGAATGATTAGCCCAAGAAAATATACAACACCCAGTTAAAAAGCAATGGAAAGAAAAATGGAGAAAATTTCAAAGCATCACAATAAATATAGATAACGAAAACTTCGACATAATAACCGTACAAAAATCAGAGTGACATCAAAGATTGTACCACACAAGAATCTGAAAATAATTGTACATTCATTTGGTATTATTAAAAGAAATAATGTTTCCCATGACTGAGACTGATCATGAACATGAAGACAGGACTAACTGAAAAGAATATAATATGAATAACCATGATAATTTCCATGTATCAAAATGAAGCGGTAAACTATGAGATAGGCAACATATCACTGAAGTCATCCAACAGTTGTGTCCTCTGCACAACGGGAACTGTTCTTGAAATCACAATTTCGCAAAGTAAAAATCACCTCCCCCAAAAATATCTACCAAATCTGGACCATCTTGCATCTCTCCCAAAATCATGACGAGCCCATGCCATGTCCTATATAAAAATGATACTCAAACATCAGAAAGTTATTGCAAATATAAAAACAAGCCAGATGTGAGGACATACAAGCATATCCTAGATCCCCCTATCGTTTCACGTGGGGATAATCCCGGCAAATGCTGTATCAGCCATAAAACTGATTACTGAAAATTGCCTGGAGAGGAAAAACGAGTTCATGAACTTGAAACTGCCCAAAGTAATTGCCACAGAAAATGAGTCGGGCATATATTTCTCGTTATTGTTAAATGACCCAGTCATCAATGCTCACGAAACGTTGATTACTAAATTAATTCTCATTACGAAGACCACGAAACACATTTTATTTCAGCCACACAAAAAGATACTGAAGGCAACTGGAACAAAATATGGCCACAGTAACCTGTATCAACTAAAATGAATTACAATGAAACAGAAAACAAAGAAGCTAAAGATAAAGACACACCTGTCACAAGACTTCCGAATACGTTTGATTCCCTTAACTGGCAAGAACTTCTATGGGTTACAGTCCCAACTTCAACGTCAACCGTTAGCATTACGTCAATCGTTAAATGCTGAAAATTGACATATTTATCATTCCAGTACAGTTTGTAGTTACGGTGAGGAGAGAGGTTAGTTTTGTTTCCTACGAGCTTCTGAGCAACTGCAAGGAAAGTGTGATAATGGACACAAACAAACACACACACACACACACACACACATATATATATATATATATATATATATATATATATATATATATAGATAGATAGATAGATAGATATATATATATATATATATATATATATATAGATAGATAGATATATATATATATATATATATATATACAGTATATATATTTATTTATTTATTTATTTATATAAATGCGTGTGTCCACTATCACACTTTCTTTAAAGTTTGATAATGGACACAAAAACACACACACATATATATACTGTATATATACTGTGTGTGTATGTATGTATGTATATATATATATATATATATATATATATATATATATATATATATATATGTGTGTGTGTGTGTGTGTGTGTGTGTGTCCATTATCACACTTTCTTTAAAGTGTGATAATGGACACACACATATATGTTATTTATATATATATATATATATATATATATATATATATATATATATATATATATATATATATATATATATATATATATATATATATATATATATATATATATATATATATATATATATATATACATATATAAATGTGTGTGTGTCCATTATCACAATTTCCTTTGCAGTTACTCAGAAGCCCCTAGGAAACAAAACTCACCTCTCTCCTGACCATAACTAAAACTATACTGGAATGATAAATATGTCAATTTTCAGCTTAGCCAAGGAAACGTGCGCAGGTGCTGGCGATTTATCAAACATATGTCCAAGGATTACGCTGAGAGTGAGGAGGAGTCTAAAGATCAAGAGGATGGACAGCTAATGAGAGGATACCAACATGAACGGACGGAAATAGTAATGAGAGAGAGAGATTCCAAATATATGAAACCCCTTCACTAATCTTCTTATCCTGGAGATGAAATGAAACAGGTGGGCGACTATAGAAGGTCGGGCAGCCTCTCAGAAATTATAAATCAACACTTTTCGAGTTTTATCGACTCAGGCTTTATTTATTTTATTCCAATTTACATGACTGATAACTTACTGATTTATTAAAAAGCTATGCCCCACAGATTTCCTTTTCTATCCACCTACTTAGCACCTAATAATAATAGTCGATTCTCAAACAAGACAAATATTATTTTCTTACTGAACGTATTTTAATTAATAATGTGACTATTCAAAACTAAATGCTTCTCATTCAGAATCATCGTCACCTACCAGAATCTTTTTTTTTTTTTTATTTCGAGGAAGCAGTAGGCACTACACAGACGGTACGAAGTGTCTTGGTGTGTAATGGTGGTTGCCATTTTATATGACTGGAACTCTATCACGTGACTCATTTTCAAGATGATTTTTACAATTTACTTAGTTCATTAGTCTTGCCTTCTTTTGCCTTTCCGCTATTTAATTAACTCGTCGAGCAAGATTAATAACATCCTTTTTTCTTTCATATATTTCCCCTTCGTTAAATAAGAAAACTGGACTTTCAGTCTTCATTATCTTTTTCATCTGAATAAAAAATACTTATTCCTTTCTTTATAAAATGTTAATAAATACATCATTTATCTTCATTTAAATTTTCGCTTTACTTACAGCGTCAATTTTTTTTTTTGTCATATATTCATTACTACTTAAGATGAAGAAATAATGTTTTCTATTTTCCTGTATGTAAACAGGATACAATCTCAACATGACTCCCAATTTACAGCTAATACCATCATCGAAGGCGGTTATCGTCCGACATTCCAGATTCATTCGGAGAAACAGGATGCTGTCATTTTTGGGGCTATGTGAGGGTGGAGGAGGCTCTTACCGGGAAATATAGGTATTAAATTTCATGCTCTTACGTTGCCCTTTACAATGGGCATTACTTACTAAATTCATTCTTTTGAAGGTGATAAGAAAATTCGATTTTACCTTTTTTATATAAGACTGCGCTCTCTCTCTCTCTCTCTCTCTCTCTCTCTCTCTCTGACCTTGTTCTTCCTCCTATTTATCAGGCTTTCCAGCAACGAACATCTCTCCGTCCGAATACGGCCCACAGAAATTAGCAGAGCGTGCAGCGGTCCCCTTCCTGTCAAAGGAAGGATTATCTGGAGAAAGCAAGCTCCAGTTCTACTGGCTACTGACAGTTTGGGACCTTGCCATTTCCCGATATGAAAAGATCCTTAGAAGTACACTGAAAATGACTCAATCGCCATGCGGATGCTGGAGCGCATTTCTATCAATATCTCGTTCGAACGATAAATTGTGAATCTATTTTTAAGTAATGCATCTTCCATTAACAATGAAAAACATATTGGCGTCGCAACAAGTGATATAAAATGAGAAAGTTAAAAGTATTATCTCTTTTTAGGTATATATATATATATATATATATATATATATATATATATATATATATATATATATATATATATATATATATATATATATATATATATATATATATATATATATATATATATATATATATATATATATATATATATATATATGGGTGGGTAGAACTATAGGGTAGCTCGCGTCGCCGACAGCACTATAACTTGACTTTTCTACAGTTTTTGGTTGCTAGTTATGAATTTACCTTTCATTATTGGCGCTCGAGTCTAATTAACCTGTAATTAACCCCCGAAGTCCATCCAACAAGGGGTTTCCATACGCGATCTTCACAAGACAGAGCACACGGGTACGTCTCTTTCGAACGGTTCATATCCCGTTCGGCAAGTGCAATAACTTGTTAACGTATGGGTACCCAACCGTAGCGCTATCACCCCCCGGGCCAGTACTAAACACGGCGAAGGGACATTCCATTTGGCCGACAACAAACCGATGCACCGCCAGTATCAGAACCCCTAAAAGCGTAGAAAAAAACAGTTGAAAAGGTAAAAACAGGCGCGGAGCTAATATATAGAATTACCTATATGTATATGTGCATATTTGATAGGCTGGTAAAAAGAATGCACAACTGGCAAGATATCAGAAGGAAAGACCGAGGGTAAGACTGTGATCATTAGATGACGTGGGAATTGGGTTGGAAAGGAAGGGACTTAACAGATGGCAAGGCAAGAGTGGGTAAGAGATACAGATGTAGCAATGTTTGTTAGGGAGGTCGATGTGCAGCTGAGGAGCCCTCTGTGTATGGGCATGACGGGACAGACATTATGGAAGTTAGGCCTACTACACAGTGGTTTTATCCCTGACTAGAAATTATAAGATGCCAGTGGTGTTACCTGTTGTTTCCTCGAAAGAAAATAAATCTACGTCATCTAATAACAATTAAAGCAGTAAAATAACGAACGTATCCAAATTAATGTACTTATCATGGTTTGGAATAGCTGCCCAATCTATTATGAATGGCCGAACGCTCGGTTACTTCAAGGGATCTGCGCCATAATATTTTACTGATACCGTTACAAACATACGATGATGATGTCCCTCCTCAATGCTGCAAACACTTCTGCCTTTCGAAGAGAAACCTATCGAATACTCGTTGTACAAATTATGCCAGTAATATTGGTTAGAAGAATATTATATCAAGTGCCTGTTTTACCTCATAAGAAGTAAAAAATGCGCCGACTTCGGCGCTATCGAGTTTTCTGTATGAGCCGCGGTCCATGAATCTTTCAGCCAAGGCCCGCTGGTGGCCTGTCTTATAGCGTTACCAGACGCACGATTATGGCTAACTTTAACCTTAAATAAAATAAAAACTACTGAGGCCAGAGGCCTGCAATTTGGTATGTAGATGATCAACTTAGCAATTTGCAGCCCTCTAGCCTCAGTAGTTTTTAAGATCTGAGGGTGGACAGCAAAGTGCGGACGGCCAGACAAAGCCATCTCAATAGTTTTCTTTTACAGAAAACTTAAAATGAGTAACATAATTATCAGATGTCTTTGGGCTGTTTGCACAAATCTGTGATGTTAGAGAATGAAAACTACCCGCTTTATAATAGGAAATAACAGCATATGAGTCCACAGAAAGCGAGTATCTATAATAAATGAACACGTGGTCATTTGAACAATCACTCAAATATGCTAATAAGCCCGGAATCTGATAGCAACCAAGGAGCGCCTGCTACTCTCCAAGGTCACCCCACCCCGTCGGGGGGGTGGGGGGTGGTAATGCTTACAGTTGTACCTCATGCGGTGCACTGTAGGCACTACTTAAGGTTCTTTGCAGCGTCCCTTCGGCCCCTAGCTGCAACTCCTTTCATCCCTTTCACTGTACCTCCGCTCATATTCTCTTTCTTCCACCTTATTTTTCACTCTCCTAATAATTTTTTAATAGTGCAACGGCGTGCTTTTCCTCCTGTTACTCCTTTCAAAGCTTTTTAATCTTAATTTCCATTTCAGCGCTGAATGACCTCATAGGTCCCAGCGCTTTGCCTTTGGCCTAAATCCTATATTCTCTTCCAAGGTCATCCCACGAAACTAAATTAAAGCCCTGGATGTTTTTCATAAACCGCAAACACACACACACACACACACACACATACACACGACACGAAAAAGGCTCTTTCGAAAATTTTACAGAGAAAAACTTTCATAAAAAAATTAATAACACGCGTTATGAACCGCCACTTATGTTAGGAAAACAATTTTCCTGGGCCTGAATGAGATTAAGATATTGATAATAATATTAAGCGGCAAACACATTTAATTTACATGCATTATTTTTTTGAATTATAGAAAAAACTTAACTTTTATTCATTATTAAATGTTGATTAAGAGAGCTACTCGCTGTATAATAAGGAATAACAGCTTATGATTCCACACAAAGCGAGGATCCATAATAAATGAACACGTGGTCATTTGAACAATCACACAAATGTGCCAACAAGCCCGAAATCTGACAGCAACCAAGGAGCACCTGCTGCTCTCCTAGGCCACCCCACCCCGTAGGGGAGTATATGCCTACAGTGCACCTCATCAACAATATGTACTAAAAAGTATTGCCTCAGCCAGTCTACTTGTAAGTAGGCCATGACTTTACCGGTGACAGTCAGTGTGTGTGTGTGCGTGTGTGTGTGTTTTAGCAGGATTTTTTCCACTGACTGTTACATACACATGTTAGAACTTGGAGAGGTCTTCTAGGTTGAACAATGTCTGGGAGAAATGGTCTCAGAGTCGAAGATTTCATAAGAAAACCGTTTTGATTAGATAAATGATCGAGTTGATCATTTGTGAAAGTCACTTAAAGACGTAGTTCCTCGTTGGACTGGTCGGTACCGTTCTCGGCCAGCACTCTGCAGGGCCCGAGTTCGAATCTCCGGCCGACCAACGAAGAATTAGAGGAATTTATTTCTGGTGATAAAAATTCATTTCTCGCTATAATGTGGTTCGGATTCCACAATAAGCTGTAGGTCCCGTTACTAGGTAACCAATTGGTTCTTAGCCACGTAAAATAAGTCTAATCCTTCGGACCAGCACTAGGAGAGCTGTTAATGAGCTCAGTGGTCTGGTTAAACTAAGGTATACTTAACTTTTAACTTTTAAAGTCATGAAAACCGTCTTTACTCAGAATTAAATTCTCCAAGCTGATATTTATAGTTGATTTTCGCTATCAAATAGCTCACTGTTTGAGATATTATGTGAATTTTCCTCTCTCTCCAAGCTGACATTTATAGTTGATTTTCGCTATCAAACAACTCACTGTTTGAGATATTATGTGAATTTTCCTCTCTCTCCAAGCTGACATTTATAGTTGATTTTCGCTATCAAACAACTCACTGTTTGAGATATTATGTGAATTTTCCTCTCTCTAAGGGCAAAATTAATATAAAGTTAATATGCGTATTTTCCTTTCCCGGTGGATTTAATTATAAAGTTCATTAAACCTCTCTCTCTCTCTCTCTCTCTCTCTCTCTCTCTCTCGATGTTAGCAATTCTAGTTGCTCGTCACCTTCAGCGCCGTCCTTTCATGTAATGCCAAAATCGACGTCATGACTTTTTTTTGTGATCTTTTAGTTTTCTGTAAAAGAAAGCTATTGTGTCGGCTTTGTCTGTCCGTCCGCACTTTTTCTGTCCACCCTCAAGTCTTAAAAACTACTGAGGCTAGAGGGCTGTAAATTGGTAGGTTGATCATCCACCCTCCAATCATCAAACATACCAAATTGCAGCCCTCTAGCCTCAATACTTTTTATTGTATTTACGGTTAAAGTTAGCCATAATCGTCCTTCTAGGAACGATATTGGACAGGCCACCACCGGGCGTTTGTTAAAGTTTCATGGGCCGCGGCTCATACAGCATTATACCGAGACCACCGAAAGATAGATTTATTTTCGGTGGCCTTGATTATACGCCGTAGCGGCTGTACAGAAAACTCGATTGCGCCGAAGAAACTACTGCGCATTTTTTTTCTTATTTTTTATTGTTTTTAATACGTCTTAGCGAGTTAATAATGTTGGAACACCATACATGGGTTCTTTATCATTGTCGTTGTGATACTGTATTTAGAAATTTTATATTATTCTACCATGGAAAGCACAATAGTTTCTTTCTTGCTTGAATGACGTATACGACCTGCGTTTCTTCCAGATGTCGATATATGGCCTCAGTGCCTACTTATTTTGAGAATATAACAGGCAAAATACAGATCTGAATAATGATTCTTGGCTCGCCTAAGGCAATTCGTAGTTTGTTTAATAGCCCTTACAGTAGTTTCCAAACTGGCGACTGACATCTTAGAGAAAGCAATTTTTCTAAGTTACATGGATTCAGTAAAAATGTAAAAACTTTGAAGAATAATTATGAGCCCGTACTGTTAATATTTCCTTTGAAGAAGAGTACAGTACAAGTTGATAAGGGAAAATCATATTACTTAATATATGATTTTACTTTATTTCACTTTGTACTGAATATATAGAAGTTAAATTTTTAAAAAAACTTCATCTATTTAGCGTCTATGTTTCTCAAATAAGCACACAGCATTCGCTTTGTAATGCTGAGAAAAATATTTAGCGAATGTTCTTTTCATGTGTTATTGAATATCTATAAGAAGTCTCATGCTTATGAGTTTTGGTATTTTTTTTTATTTAGATTTACTATTTACATATTTGTGGTAAAGTGACCACGACTGGGATGCCTACCAAATCAAGCATGGTCACGGAAAATGAGTTCTCAATATTATAAGTTATCGATAAGTAATTAACATATGATATAAACGCCTTTAAAAGAAGCAAGTCTAAGAAACGTCTCTCCAGATATTAGAGTAATACCCAAAAACGGATGAATAAGTCGATCGAATTCAGAAGGAAAGTTCAGGTAACATTTACAGAGGAAATCTAGCATCACGGAAGCAGAATTAGAACCTTGCATACAAGCCAATGGTTAGTTATATGCCCCAAAATACGTAAGCATTCAAGGGGTTAGATTTTTAAATACTAAAACCTTATTCTCAAGATTGAATAGGGTAATAGTTATCAACGCATTAAGTTGGGATGCGATGATGATTAGTTTTAGATTAATTAGGGAACGGTCTAATCCACAAAGGTGATGTACCCAAAGGAAGTCATCCTTAATGGCACCCTTCACAAGATAAGATCCTCCTCAGAGGCTGCTTCCCTGGAGAAAGGCAAGTTTCCTACCAGGCTAGGGAAGCGGGTCTAAAAACTGCTTGAGCATGAATAAAAATGAAGGAAGAGAAGTGAGGGAAATAAGCAAAATTATGTATGTATGTATGTATGTGTTTATATATATATATATATATATATATATATATATATATATATATATATATATATATATATATATATATATATATATATGTGTGTGTGTGTGTGTGTGTATATATATATATATATATATATATATATATATATATATATATATATATATATATATATATATATATATATATATATATATAACATATCTATATACTAATTTTGTTTATATTCCTCACTTCTCTTCTTTCAGTTTTTTCCATGCTCAACATTTCTTAGCTCCACGTCCTCCAGTATATATATATATATATATATATATATATATATATATATATATATATATATATATATATATATATATATATTCATACGCATGGTATTAATCACTTGTTACTAGCTTTCTTCAAAATTGTCTCACGCACGCAAACAAATATTCAAACTTAAGTCGTTGTATTCTGAAACTGAAAGAAACCAGTAACCCTTAACTTCATCAGCGGAACAGTGAAGTTAAAAAGGTGTTTACCAGCCGCCTTCTAATACCATGAGAGTAAAAACCGATTGCTTATCGTTTAGACATAAACTTCTAACATCTGCTTATTCTTTTTCAAGAACCAAATCATTTTTAAGTAGACTTCCTTTTCATGTGTAAATTTACTATGAAACCCCGTTAAGCACAGGAAGAGTAGCTTATATTTGCATCTCTCTCTCTCTCTCTCTCTCTCTCTCTCTCTCTCTCTCTCTCTTCAAGAGTCGAGATAATAAAATGCCCACAGAAGAGATTCATAACAGACAAAACTAAATTCTAGAAGCAAGGGCAACGATAATATCGGTGGGTAAGTGCGACACACTGAAACGGGTAAGAAGATGAATGGTAGAAAGACATGAACGAAAATTGGTATAAAAAGGGCGAGCAGAAAGAGGATGAGTCCTAAAAATGATTGAAAAATGCATACGATTAAAGCATGGTGATAGTCAAGATCAATCCGTGGGTTCATGTTTCTTTCCAATATACTGAAAAGATATTTCTTTATCATAAAATGAATCACAGAAAGAATATAAAATAATCAGATTCTTGAGAGGCTTAAAGGATTACGACTGAAAGCCAAGCACCGGTTAATTGCTGAATCCAGATTACGAGTTTCTGTCTGTAAATGTTTTTAGTCTTGGGAAAAATATTACTCTCTACGGAGAGAGAGAGAGAGAGAGAGAGAGAGAGAGAGAGAGAGAGAGAGAGAGAGAGAGAGAGAGAGAGAGAGAGTGCTTCCTTTCTTAGAGTAAATCTTATTAATTCAACAGGAACCATCACAGTATAATGTAAAATTTAACCTAACACTTTACGGACAGGTCATAGATTAATTTACAATTATTTGCACCTAAAACTCAGAGAGTGTAGAAATAAATCCAACTCAAATCCAAGCTACAAAATTCCTTTTATCAGAACAATTATTCATGCTGAATCAAGACACTTACGCTTCAATAACAGTAAATACCGGATTTGACCTCCTACTTATTACTTGAATAAATTCTTCTTATAAAATAGATTCGAACTAAAATTTGCTGCACTTCTAAACTTATGGGAAGGAAAATTAACTGAAGCTTTTAAAATTAATTTTGTAAAGTTACTTCATCTTTGCAAAATTATATTAATATTTTCCTGATATCAGAGATGGAAACTCGAGTGAAAAACTGGATGTGCAGGATTTATAAAAGGAGAGTGATTTTTTTGTACTATTGAAGCGAATCGAACATAAATGTGAATGACGACAGTTTAAATATTCAGTATTACCTGCATTATTTCGTTGGAAGACTGCTGCCGCAGTGCTAGAAAAAATATTCATCTCCTTAAAGAAATAATAAAACACTCAAAAGGAAACATTTGATGAAATGAATAGCAATTAAAATAAATCTCATGCGGTTGCAAGTATCGTGTATCACTCGACGGAATTCCTTTAGTCGTAAATACAAAAGCAAAACTTCTTCACAACTTAGTCTTGAGAATAAACTGCTCTTATTCCGATACGCCATTTTTACCATTTCGTTCATCAGCCGTAGCAGAAAACCTACTGCCACTTGAAAACCAACTCAGTTACGACATTCAGAGATTCCTCTCAGACAAATTTATAAACAATTTTTTTTCGCAAACATAGTCAAAAGAATATTGTGTTAGAAATTCAAAAGCAATTAGCAAGATATTCTCATTCTCTCTCTCTCTCTCTCTCTCTCTCTCTCTCTCTCTCTCTCTCTCTCTCTCTCTCTCTCTCTCCAACCCACAAAACACACAAATTTGGCAAGGTAATTAATATAATAACTTCTTGCTGATACGGTGGCGAACATGTCAAAACAACTGAAATTATCCCTCATAATGTCAAAATGCGCTCCGCTTAATACAGCTATTTAACAATTCTTACTCGACAGAAGGAAAAGAAATATTCCTCAAAGGCCATTCCAATTGGAGACAAGTAAAAAATGCGCAGAAGTTTCTTCGGGGTAATCGGGTTTTCTGTACAGCATTTAATGCTGTATGAAATCTCGATGTGCTGCGGTATGAAACTCTCATCTCAACCACGGCCGGGCAACGTTTAGTTGCTCCCCAGATGCGGTCAGGTAAAGATGCGTCGCCGGCTGGCACCTCTAGCGGTGCCAGAAACATGATCATGGCTAACTTTAACCTTAAATCAAATAAGTCTACTGAGGCTAGAGGTCTGCAATTTGGTGTGTTTAATGATTGGATGGTGGATGATCAACATACCAATTTGCAGCCCTCTAGCCTCAGTAGGTTTTTTAGATCTGAGGGCGGACAGAAAAAGTGTGGACGGACAGACAAAGCTATCTCAACAGTTTTCTTTTACAGGAAATTAAAACGATTCAGCCACACGACCGACAGGCAAATGAGAAATATTCCATTAAACCACTTTTAAGATGAGAAAACGATTGTGCCAATCTCTTCCCTAACTTTCTCAGTATGAAAAAGATTCAGTTTGTCATTCTAAAGAGAAAATATGTTTCTGTCAAATTCCTTCCCCTAACTTTCTCAGTATGAAAAAGATTCAGTTTGTCATTCTAAAGAGAAAATGTTTCTGTCAAATTCCTTCTATTTTCTTCTTCGTTTAAAGTGCTTTTTCCCATATTTATATGGGGTAAGCACGATGCCTTCTTTTGAAGGATTTTGATTTGGCGTTGGGGTAGACCGTAGCCTCGATCGGCTGCCCTGCCTGACATCGCTTAGACCCCGGTAGCGCATGTGTACATGTATCGTACCAAATCCCCAGCTCCCTTTCTCCCAGCAGCGAGGAGAGTTGAGCGGTTAGGTCGACAGTTTGAGACGTGTGAGGTGTCTGTAATGCTTTTAGAAGATGTTGGAGTGGCTTTGTTTGTGTGTGTGTTAGTCTGTAACACCCATTTGCTTTCAGCAAACCTATCCGTTGATTACATACATAATCCCAGGGTGCCTATACGGATAGCAAAGTGTCCGCCTCTCTGACCGGTCGGCTGCGGATTAGAACCCACGCCACAGACCTCCATGAAGTCCGAAGCTGCTGCTCTACCAACCTTCTATAAAACTTTCAAAACTGTTTCTCGAGATTCCCAAAGGTAGTATCATCCCTGATTGCTGACAAAATAATGCTATTTTATTCTTCCTACACGATATGAACTGCAAATTGCTTCTTCGGAACATTGAAGAAATGGAAAGATTTCTGAATGGATAAATATTTAAGAGGGAACTTAGGGACAACACATAGTCAACGTAAATTGCAAAATTTAGCTGTATCCTTTGAACATCAGGAAACATAAGCTGATGGATGATCTCCATCTCATTGTAGATCTAAAAAAAAAAAAAAAAACCAAGGAAATAAACTTTTACCCTTCTAGATATATCTAAGAAAAACTAAAAAATCACGAAAATAACAAATACAAATATTGCATTTATCAAACGTAACACATAAAATTTATTCCACTCGCTGAACATGAAACAAATATATATACTTACTTTACACACACACACACACACACACACACATATATATATATATATATATATATATATATATATATATATATATATATATATATATATATATATATATATGTGTGTGTGTTAAATATATGTGGAGATATTTGTACCGTACGAAAGCTTGCCGTACTCAGCAATTTTGCAGGTGTCTCAAGTGTTTACTCAGTGCCTAGCGTACAGTGACTTTTGAGATACAGCTGTGTCAGTCTTTCCAAAGGCGGTTGGAAACCACGGAGATTCTGTCCACGTGAGAGCACAAGTAAATTCAGCAATTGATCCATCGGTGACCTGAACAAGTTCGGAGGGCGCTCGGATACAGTGTCACGTGTCAATGATGGAAACTTCCATCATTAAGGCATGGAATCTTTTGGTTTGGTTCAAATCGGATTCTGGGGTTTGAAACAGAAATGTACGCCCATACGTGTGTCATGAAAACGCTTGGTGCAAATAGGCTTGTGATAGATTGCTCACTCTTGTGTGACGGCCCAATCAAATAGGACATGTTAGACACGCTGTGAATCAAGATTCCCATTTGCTTAAGAGTAAGCAGAGATTTAGAAAAATTACTAACCTTTATGAAACTTATTATTTAGTGATTGTTCTTTTTGTCATTATTTACCATTTATCTAATGTGTTTTGGTGTGTTTATAAACTAGATGTTAATAGAGATGGTTCCGTTCTTTGCCAGGAATGTTTCAATGGACCCATGATTAATTTGGAAGGATATGCTTCTGGATAAGCGAGCGTTTAAAGTGGCCGATGTGGGAAGTGGTAGTTTATAATGGAACCAATGACAGAAATGACTCCGAAAGTTCTGTGCAACAGACTTCAGTGAAATGGGGGATGGTTTAGAGACTTAGTATCATATGTGACTTGCAATTATTTACTTTGCCTCGGGGTAATGCTTAATGGGTTTAATAACTATATTCCATAATTTCATTTTACTTGATTCGTTGCTAAACTTACTTAATAAATTTCAGTTTTGTAATTTTAGTATTTGATTTACACACATTAGACAGAATAGGTATATGAGAGAGAGAGAGAGAGAGAGAGAGAGAGAGAGAGAGAGAGAGAGAGAGAAAGGAAAGTCTCGGCTACCAGCTACAGGATACTAATGGAACTCAGGTAAGGTCAAAGGGCTTTTTAACACGCACACACACATGCAAACACAAGCACGCATCCACACACACACACACACACACACACACACACACACACATATATATATATATATATATATATATATATATATATATATATATATATATATATATATATATTGTTACGTGTGAGGGTCTTGGTTGATCATGTATTATTCAATTTACGTAATTTTTACGGCCCTGCAAACCAAGATTACACGTAACCTGCCACTTGAAGCCAAAAGTTAACCTCAAAGACAGTCGTTAATTAGCCAAAGGTCGCCAGTTAAGGGTAATTAACCTTAACAAAAATATTTGAGATGAATTTGATTTTAAACGCAACGGTTCTTCCAAACATTCGACGCGAGGCATACAAAGCATCGAGATTTAACCTGATTTTGCTTACCCTAAATCCTAGGTATTTTACTGGAATAACAGGGTTGAAGCTAACAATATAATAATGAGGCTTAATCTAGACTTCGTAAACACATATACAGTAAGTGGGGATGAAGGAGGAAACAAAAGAAATGCGAAATACAGAAAAAGATAAAAGAATGGGCGAAGTTTTGAACAAAAGCGACTTTACCTTAGGACGAACGTTGTGCGCACCAACACCGCCGGGGTCTTCGCAATTGCTTCTTCACTTCACTAATAGGATAATAGACAAAGAAAAGGAGAAGAGGCCCGTCGGACATGTGGTCTCTCCAAATGCTCCAGTCTCTCTGAAGTTCCCTGACCGGCCTGGGTCAAAACAGGCCTACAGTCATGCCTTAGGCGTCTACGCTCTGTTAAAACATTCGCCACGAGAGACAGAAAAAAAGGAAAAAAGGACCTTAGGACCACCTATTTTTAAGGCTGATATGGGAAATTTTCCTATAGGGTGGAAGGCCTAACTTACCTATCCCGTTCTCCAACGGACGTTAAGGTTTGAACTGAAGACGCTTCTAGCGTGGGACAAAGCAATTTCCCTGTCTCAGTCAGGCTGATATTTCTATCCCTAAATGTTCGAGGGCGAACAGCGTAAATATTTATAAAAGCTCCCCCCTTTAAGAGGGCCTTCACTCCCTTTTCGGGCGTGAAGGTCTATACTAAGCAAGCTGTTCGCCTCTCGTAGGTTACTCTCCTTCCCCTGAGCAGATTAGTCCTGGTTAGCCTACCTAGCTACAGAACTACCTAACCCTAGATAGGATACGAGCTGTATTCACTACTTTACCTAATTCTAATAGTACGAGAAGGTGCTCAAGGTTATTATAGGCTACCTCCTACAATCATGATGTGTTTTAGACCTAGCCTAGTGGTACGTTCTATGATATTCCCTAGCCTAACCTATCCTAACCCGACCGTAGCACCAACATAAGAGTTAATATTCTAACTAAATTACAACATGGTTTATGTTTAATACAATTAAAATTTACTGATTAATTCATGAGGGTTGCCTCATATGATAAATGGGTGCCTCACTGAGGTCTTAGGCCATGCGTGTCACAAGCATCGTGGCTCGTTTCACAATAGTTAAGATTACTGAAATTAGTTATGCTACTTACATGATTACTGCGGCTCGGTGGTAAGTGGAAGGAACAAGGTTACTAAATTGATGTACCGTACTTTAAGGTGGCCTAGGCTAGGTACAAGTAAAAGGAAGAGATCACACTGGCTACCTTCTCTGGGCAAGGGGCCAGGATCACTCTTAGATGTTAGGGCACTGTGCCGAGAGGGCACTAGTGCCAGGATGAGCTTATAGCTTCGGCAACTACTGGGCTCTCTTCCGCCCCTTCTTCTTCTTCTTCGGGTTCCTCCAAGGCCTATCAGTAGCTGGCCTAGCAGATGATGAAAGCACCGACTCGGGGACAGGCCAGAAGGGCTAGCGGGCGCGAAGTCAGGGGCAACTGCAAAAGCTGCGGGAGGACTCCTACTCCGGCTGCTGCGACAACCGGAGCGAGAGCGATCTCGACTTCTGCATCCGAGGATGCCAGTTCCTGGTCTTCCAAGGAAGGGGTACCATTTCGATCCTCCAGGGTTCATCCCCTAGAGTCAAATTTTGCAAAGAAGAATCTTGCAAAGAAGAAGTTTCGGGTGCTGGAGGCTCTCCAGTCGCGATGATCAACTGCATGGGGAATCCTAAATCTCCCGGAGGAGGATTCGCCTCATGATTTAGACCCGGCATAGGGCCTTTTCCATTGGTAGCTCAACGTCCGGGACGGACGGAGTCTGGCACTGCTCAGTGCTCGCAAGTGGCACTGGCAGCAGTTGAGGTCAGGCATGCCTGATGAGGGGTCCGGAGGTGCAATACCTCTCGGACGACTTGGGTTTGGCTGCGGCAGAGATTCCTGCCCCAGCAGGAGATCGTAGCCTCTCGGTGAGTTTTGTTCGGGGGCGTCCGCTGGGCGTTGCTTGGTTGGGCAGCCCTCCCAATTTGTGGAGTGGTCTGCCCGCTTGCACGTCCTGCAGCGGTACTGCTCCTCCTGAATCTCTCTTCGCGGAGGGGGAAGACCTCTTGGTGGGCCAGCCCTTCGCAATTGGAGAGGGCTAGGCCTGGAATAGTTTGGGTTGTGCCCCTTCCGCGGACCACTTTGGTGGGCGGAAGGTGGAGGTTTGACCTTATTGAGAGTGTTAGATGGGGCCTCCGTGGAGGAGGTAACGTGGCTGCGGAGTGGCGTTGGTGACGGGCTTCCGCAGAGAAGATCCCGACCCATCAAGAAGGCCACCGGCCGAATTCCACCTACCACGCCAAGGCGGTAGGGTATCGTGCCCCAAGGTGTCATTACCTGGAGTTGGACCGTAGGAACGGTAATGGTGTGGCCCTCTATCCACTTCATTTCCCACCGGGTTTCTTCGTCAACCATGGCACCGGCTGGCACTTGGGCCCTAGTGATCAGGCTAATGTCTGCCGCAGTGTCTACTGTGACCGGAAGGGTCACTGGCAGGCTAGTGCTCTGAAGAGGGGCCACCGAGATGAACTGGGTTTCCAGTCTCTCGGGTAAAGGATCCGGTGCGGACCAGCAGCAGAAAATGAAGTGCTGATTAGGTTGACAAATTTGGTGGTGGGGACATGATGTGGACAGGCCGGAGATCCAGCATTGTAGTGGCTAGCAGCCACACAGGATCTGCACGGGCCTTTTGGATGGGCTCGGTGGCCTGCAGTAACTGTTGGAGGAGAGGGCTGAGCGGATGAATCGGGAGCGGAGTTCTGGCTGGTAGGGTTAGGCTGCTTATTAGTGCCGAGTTTGTATCGGCATTCAGCTTCAGCGTGGCCCCCTTCTTGCAATAGTTGCACAGGGTCTTGCTAGGCAGTCCATTCTTGGGCGAGTGGAGTTCGAGAGGTAGGCCGGAGGGACGATTCGTTTCTGAGAGGTGCTATGCGACTGATTGAAGGTTTCCACGAATCAGCCATGCGACAAGCTTCCATAAGTGTGGAGGGCTGCTTATCGTTAAGATATACCACAAGGGGCCCTGGCACACATTGGAAAAGGTCTTCTAGCATGGTCCGATTGAAGAGATCCTCAAACGTCGTGCAGGCCAAGGAGTCGAACCAGCGCGCATCGGACTGGGTTTTGTGACATGCCCATTCCGTCCAAGACCAGCCGACTTCCTTGGCAAGACCTCGGAACCGTTGTCTCCATTTTTCTGGGGTTATCTCGTAGGGCTTTGTAATGACTCTACGAACTTCTGCCATGTTGCCTCTCTGGCTCTTTTCCAGTGAGCGAAGCGCTGCCTTGGCTTTTCCTCCATATGCTTGGCTAGTATTAAGGCTCTCTCCGTCTCCGTGGTGCTGTAGTTATCGAAAAGAGCCTCAATCTCCTCCAGCCATGCTTCTGGCTCGTCCTCAGTCCACTTGGGGACTAGGGAATTGATGCTCGAAATTGGAGCGTTTGATGCAGCAGGTGTAGGACTGGAGGCTTGATGGCTAGCCATAGCTTCGGCATTCTCCATTTTCGCTCTCTCAAGCTCGAGCGCCTTCTCCTTTAGGGCTACCTCAGTTTCCTTGCAGGCTAACTCATGCTGTCTCCTTCTTTCTTCTCTTTCCTCTTCATATTGCCTTTGCTCGGCTTCATACACCCTTCGTTCTTCTTCATACTTCCTCTGCTCGGCTTCATACTTCCTCTGCTCGAGTCTTTCTTCCTTCTCCCGCTTGGCCAAGTCGTCCACTTGCTCCTTAACCCAGGTGGTAAGTTCCGAGCCGGTGAGACCTGCCGCCGTCCCCAGCCCCAGGAAGGTTTTATAATGCTCTGCTGCCATGGTTCTGGTGGGGAAGGGCGTCTAACCGGGTCGACTGGGCGTACTTGGGCAGCGAGGAAGTGTCTCTTCAATGACGTGGCACCCTTTCAAAAGGTGGCACTGTAGTTTGGGTGTGCCGTGTACAGGTCACACTGGTGGCACTCAGTATCCCTAGGCACTGGTGCAGGTTAGGTTCCAGAAGAACTTTCTCTTCTGTGTTCCCTTTTGGTTTTGTTTTATTTATTTTTCTGGATTCTTGCTTGGTGGCACTTATGGTGCCAATGTGTTCCTAGGGACCCTCTACTGGAGTCCACCTAGGCTATATGGGAGGAAAGGCACTCTACACCCCCTGCAGAATGCAACAATCGAATGAGAGAGAAAGGGAAGGTAAAAGAGAGAGAGAGAGAGAGAGAGAGAGAGAGAGAGAGAGAGATAGAGAAGTAAGCTATTCAAGTGATGACAGTGCTGCAAATTATTGGCACTGTGGAATAAAGTGAATTTGGGTTTTTTTTTTTTTTTTTTTAAAGATCCTCGTGAGTGGCTGGTCCCAGTACCGGCCCCAGTGCTGGCCCCTTCTTTTTCAGAGGGTGAAAACTACTGTTTGCTTCGGTCTGGATAGCAGGCCTCACTCGTGACCGACAGTTTATCACTGTATCGTAATTACTCTTAACTTGTCCTCATCTATTGTGGGACAGAGGTGTTTCTTTTATTTGGCTTATTGTATTCGAATTAATTAGCCTAGTGTCGGCCGTTCTTTCTTTGAAGAGGGTCACGTACACTTAGGTTAGGAATGCTTACTTGAATGACGAGAGAGAGAGAGAGAGAGAGAGAGAGAGAGAGAGAGAGAGAGAGAGATTTTCAATCAGCAAATTTCTTGCTGCTTGAGAACATGTAAACAAAGATTTTATACATGCACAATGGCATGGATCTTAATAAAATGATATAGATGCGTCGTCTTGACTTCCTTAGGGATGGCTTTATTATCTTAATTTTCCTGGGAGCCGACGTCACAAAAGTTTATCGTAAAATTTTAAATTCTCTTTATATGATTTTTATAGCAGGTATTCGTAGGAACTTGTTATGGTACTCCTAACTAAGGCCTATCTTTCCCTGCCTAAATTGTCTTTTGTTTTTTTTTAGCTAAGATATTGCGAGGTGGGTTCGCTACGAAAGGAAAAAAAAAAAATATATAACCCAAGAGTGGCTCGGGCAGAGTCTGGTCACGACAGCGGATGACAATAACAAGGTCTTAAGATGGCGGAAAAGTCCCGTTAGGCCTAAATTTCAAAACAACCTCTGGCGGCGAAGGAACACCAAAATGGCCGGTCCTCTATTTCAAACAAATTCACAACAACCGCGCGAACACGGCGGAGGAATCCAAGATGGCGGGTATTTTCTTTTTCAAACAAATTCAAAACAACGCAACAAATGCAGGTATCCAGATTTTACTTTAAATATACCACTCATGCATAGCGTTTTACGTTACGGATGGAAAACTAAATTACCAAACAACTTTGTCTTTTGTTATCGTATTCTCACCCGGACATTAAACAAAGAATGAAAAGAGAAATGCTAGCCTGCCTAAGTAAATTTACGTTGTTGAACGGTACCTTTATTGTAAAATTACTATTTCAGTTCGTTTGCTACTTCACTGACACGTTTTTTGAATGATTCCCGCTATATGCAAACACTAACGATCGGAATTGCCGACGCGATTAGTATATTACTTTGTGTACATGAAACGGGCTCCGCGCTTCGGCCTTTGAATTCGTTACTTGAACGACTTGATTCACGATCCGAACACGGTAATGTCCTTGTCTTAAACGTTATAAATTATGACGCTCTGCTCTCGAGTCGCACACTTTTTACCTACAGCTAATTCTCACTACACTCGTTATTATAACTACTGCTTATTATTATGCCTCGTTCCTTGTTTGGAAGAATGAAATGGAGTTCGATATCTGACTTTTATTTATTTTTTTTTTTTTTTTTGGAATTAATGTAATTTAATTTCCTTTTCTCCAGATTCTTTCTCTAAAATGTACTTTAGATTCTACGCAAGGTCGCCAATGTTACGTGTGAGGGTCTTGGTTGATCATGTATTATTCAATTTACGTAATTTTTACGGCCCTGCAAACCAAGATTACACGTAACCTGCCACTTGAAGCCAAAAGTTAACCTCAAAGACAGTCGTTAATTAGCCAAAGGTCGCCAGTTAAGGGTAATTAACCTTAACAAAAATATTTGAGATGAATTTGATTTTAAACGCAACGGTTCTTCCAAACATTCGGACGCGAGGCATACAAAGCATCGAGATTTAACCTGATTTTGCTTACCTAAATCCTAGGTATTTTACTGGAATAACGGGGTTGAAGCTAACAATATAATAATGAGGCTTAATCTAGACTTCGTAAACACATATACAGTAAGTGGGGATGAAGGAGGAAACAAAGAAAAGCGAAATACAGAAAAAGATAAAAGAATGGGCGAAGTTTTGAACAAAAGCGACTTTACCTTAGGACGAACGTTGTGCGCACCAACACCGCCGGGGGTCTTCGCAATTGCTTCTTCACTTCACTAATAGGATAATAGACAAAGAAAAGGAGAAGAGGCCCGTCAGACATGTGGTCTCTCCGAATGCTCCAGTCTCTCTGAAGTTCCCTGACCGGCCTGGGTCAAAACAGGCCTACAGTCATGCCTTAGGCGTCTACGCTCTGTTAAAAACATTCGCCACGAGAGACAGAAAAAAGGAAAAAAAGGACCTTAGGACCACCTATTTTTAAGGCTGATATGGGAAATTTTCCTATAGGGTGGAAGGCCTAACTTACCTATCCCGTTCTCCAACGGACGTTAAGGTTTGAACTGAAGACGCTTCTAGCGTGGGACAAAGCAATTTCCCTGTCTCAGTCAGGCTGATATTTCTATCCCTAAATGTTCGAGGGCTAACAGCGTAAATATTTATAAAATATATATATATATATATATATATATATATATATATACATATATGTGTGTATATATATATATATATATATATATATATATATATATATATATATATATATATATATATATATACATATATATATATATATATATATATATATATATATATATATATATATATATATATATATATATATATATATACATATATACCTGTGTAGGTGTTCACTAAAGGCCATCCATGACAATTCGACTACAATATTCATATGTAAGTATGTTTTGTAAAATAAAATGAAAGGGGTAGTATAATTGCAGTGCATTCCAAATTGACAATTAGTGATTTATTCTAAATATGCTGCAAAAATTGGCACCGTAATTGTCCAGGAGCCTTGCTCATTCACAAATAATACCTGGTAAATTAAATTTATGCTGTTCCCCTGAAGCTTTTCTATACTTCAAGATTAATAACAGACGACAAGATCCGGATAATACTATTGATGCA